>NC_133378.1:5250111-5305926 GCF_049309525.1 Garra rufa | reverse complement strand
CTAACCTTGCAAACGGTAATCTTCAAAAACGATTCTTTCATCTTCAACAGCGCATGCTGTATTATTTCAGTAAGTTCAAATTCGTTTTTCAGACAGAAAAAGCCTTTGTGCGCTTACTCCTTGAAGACCATTAGATTAAGGCTTCTTGCATCAAAAAGTGTTTTCAGTTTTGTTTGGATCAGGCAGTTAGAGCATGGACTGTGGGTGGACTATGTGACATTTGAGGCTGAGCAATGACGTCCAGCATAACCATACAGCAAAGTGTGAGGAAATGAGCAGAAGAAAAGAAACGAAGAGATGACATTGCCTGCTGTCATAGTTTGCCATTATGATTCTTGGAATCATCCAGATGATTCCCACATAGGCCTACTCCAACATTGCTGCAGATATGTCTAATTGTTATTTGTCAGAGGGTCATGAGGCTATGGGAAACGTATGAGCCGCATGTCCCAAACGAACCTGGATCATTAAATCGATAGTTCAACCAAAAACTTGAAACTATACAGTCATTTACACACATATATGTCCTTGCAAACCTGCAAACACAAAAGAAGATATGTTTTAAGAACGTCAGATTCCAGACAACAATGAACCTAACTGATTTTCATTGTATGGACAAAATAAATAAATAAATAAATACATATTTGATAAGATCTAATGTCAGGCAGAATTTGTCAAGGTAGGGTTGGTCATAAAGGGTTTTAAGGCGAGGTTAAGCAAAAGGTTAATTCAGAGGTGCCTGGGTTACATGTGTTTTCCACATACAGGTGTTACATCAAATAGAAGCAGTGTTTGAAGATTCCTCTTCTTTTGGCTTGGTGTGTAAGAAAACACTGGTTTGCAGAGGAATAAATAGACGCTTTCACACAAGGTCAGAGTTCAGTCATTTTTTAAATTTTATGTACAAAACATGGTTTAATGTGTTACCTTTTCCAATTTTTACTGCTTGTGTTACATACAGGTATTTACAGTACACTGTAGATTTCCATTATCATAATTTACATACAGTAAGATTTTTTTTAAAGAAGTCTCCTCTGCTCACCAAGCCTGCATTAATTTGATCCAAAGTACAGCAAAACAGCATTTTTTTTTACGATTTAAAAGAACTGTTTTCTATTTGAATATATTTTAAATTTATTCCTGTGATTTCAAAGCTGAATTTTAGCATCATCACTCCAGAAATCATTCAAATATTCTGATTTGCTGCTCAAAAAAGCATTATTATTATGTTATAAACAGCTGAGTAGAATTATTTCAGGTTTCTTTGATAAACAGAAAGTTCAGAAGAACACCATTCATCTGAAATTGAAAGCTTTTGTAACATTATAAATGTCTTTATCATCACTTTTGACAAATTTAAAGCATCCTTGCTGAATGAAAGTATGATTTCTATCATTTCTTTACCCAAAAAATAAATAAATAAATAATAATGATAAATAAAAAGTTTTTAAATGGTATAGTGTATAATGTTACAAAAGCTTTTTATTTCAGATAAATGCTGATCTTTAGATCTTATATTCGTCAAATAATCCTGAAAAATGTACTTAACTGTTTTAAATATTAATGATAATTATAATAATAATAATTAAAAATGTTTCTTGAACAGCAAATCAGCATATTAGAATGATTTCTGAAGCATCATGTGACACTGAAGACTGGAGTAATGATGATGAAAATGTAGTTTTGATCACAGGAATAAATTGCATTCTAAAATATATTCAAATAGAAAACATTTTAACATTATAACATTTTAAATAGTAAAAATATTGTAAAATTTGACTGTTTTTGCTGTACTTCGGATCAAATAAATGCAGGCTTGTTGAGCAAAAAACTTCTTTAAAAAACTTTAAAAAGCTTACTGTTCAAAAACTTTTGACTGGTAGTATATGCCATTAATTATTATAATGGAAAACTACAGTATGTAAAAATGTGGCAACATCGCCGACTAATGTAAAATGAGTCTCTTTTTTCTAGGCAAAATTAGGAAAAAAAGGAAACATAATGTAGGCTTTTAACATTTAAATTTTAAATTCAAATTTATTTAATTTCATGTTCAAAAAAGCAACAACTAGTCCAAGTCTTCTTTACATAGTCTATGTAGGCAAAGACAATTTTGTTTTTATATTATTATTATTATTAAACACTTGCTTTTCATTACAAAATAAAAAACATGGCCAAACAATACATTTAAAATTCAGAAGAGAGAGAGAGAAAATTCACATAAAAAACACGTAGACAAAGCAATGTATAGGGCTATAATAAATTTAATAAAATAAATACTTTGTCAACAGCGTCCTCTTCTGGTTGTAAGTAACATTACAAGTCTTAGGTGAAACGAATCATTTTTTAATCTTCAGGCGTTTGGACAGAGTGCCTTTGATCCTTTAAAATCACCTCAGTCTGGTTATCCTAACTTAAGTAAATGCCATCTTAAGAATGTTTCTAAACAGTATACTGCTGTGTGTGTGTGTGTGTGTGTGTGTGTGTGTGTGTGTGTGTGTGTGTGTGTGTGTGTGTGTGTGTGTGTGTGTGTGTGTGTGTGTGTGTGCGCCTATAAGAAAATCAATGACGGCTCTAGTCTCTCTGTCACCTTTGATAATGCAGTAAAGTATCCATAACTACAGCACGTGTATTCAAAATACACTCCATTACACAGTGGTTTTCAAAGCAATGAACTCGTTTTGATATGGTCAAATAAACATGATGTGTTTGTGGAAAAGAGTAAGGCCTTGATGTCGGTTTACTTTGAAGGTGTGGAGGAGACTGCCCATGGGGCATGCGCAGGGGTGACAAGAGATTGGTTGTATTTTTATGATGCCCACTGTGAGGTAAAGAGGGATTGGTCGCACGGCAGTGATGCTGGATGAGAGGTGTGGCGCGCGATTGGGTGTGTTTTCATGAATGTGTTTGTGTGTTCTTTCTTTGGCACACTGTGAACTCCCACCGCACAGACACACCCACTCAAACAAACACCTACTCAACACACCCACCATCTGTGTGACCATGAGCACACACACTCGCTCTGTCTGTCGCACACAGAAATACTGACAAAGGTAGAATGTTTTAAATGACCTAGGGACATTACCAAATTTCCCAAATCAACTGATTTTAAAATATCCTGATTATTTCCTATAGACTGCTATTTTGCATTTCCTCTGAGTTTCACGCCTTGTTTGGACTGCTAGTTAGCCCAAACATGACCTTTGACCCTACCACCCCCTATATAAAGCTGAAAGCTAAGGCTTCCATTTTACATTGTGTGTGTTTGGATCTAAATGGATAGATAGATAGATAGATAGATAGATAGATAGATAGATAGATAGATAGATAGATAGATAGATAGATAGATAGATAGATAGATAGATAGATAGATAGATAGATAGATAGACAAAACTACAGAACGATAGATAGAACGATAGATAGATAGATAGATAGATAGATAGATAGATAGATAGATAGATAGATAGATAGATAGATAGATAGATAGATAGATAGATAGATAGATAGATAGATAGACAAAACTACAGAACGATAGAACGATAGATAGATAGAACGATAGATAGATAGATAGATAGATAGATAGATAGATAGATAGATAGATAGATAGATAGATAGATAGATAGATAGATAGATAGATAGACAAAACTACAGAACGATAGAACGATAGATAGATAGATAGAACGATAGATAGATAGATAGATAGATAGATAGATAGACAAAACAACAGAACGCTAGATAGATAGATAGATAGATAGATAGATAGATAGATAGATAGATAGATAGATAGATAGATAGATAGATAGATAGATAGATAGATAGATAGATAGATAGATAGACAAAACTACAGAACGACAGAACGATAGAACGATAGAACGATAGATAGATAGATAGATAGATAGATAGATAGATAGATAGATAGATAGATAGATAGATAGATAGATAGATAGATAGATAGATAGACAAAACAACAGAACTATAGAACGATAGATAGATAGATAGATAGATAGATAGATAGATAGATAGATAGATAGATAGATAGATAGATAGATAGATAGATAGATAGATAGATAGACAAAACAACAGAACTATAGAACGATAGATAGATAGATAGATAGATAGATAGATAGATAGATAGATAGATAGATAGATAGATAGATAGATAGATAGATAGATAGATAGATAGATAGATAGATAGATAGATAGATAGATAGATAGATAGATAGATAGACAAAACAACAGAACAATAGATGACAGAACGAGACAGAAAGATAGATCTATCTATCTATCATCTGTAAAAAAAAAAACAGCTAAAACCAGCCTAGGCTGGTTGGCTGGTATTAGCTGGTTTAAGCTGGAAGTAGCTGCTTTTAGCTGGTCTCCCAGCCTGGCCAGGCTGGTCAGGCTGGTTTTAGCTGGTGGTTTTCCAGCCTGACCAGCTAAGACCAGCCTGACCAGCCTGGCCAGGCTGGAAAAATGGCCAAAACCCCTCTAAAACCAAAACCAGGCTGGTTGACCAGCTAAAACCAGCCAACCAGCCTAGGCTGGTTTTAGCTGGTTCTTTCACCAGGTTCTGTTGTTTTGTCGTTTTGTCATTCTATCTATCTATCTATCTATCTATCTATCTATCTATCTATCTATCTATCTATCTATCTATCTATCTATTTATCTATCTATCTATCTATCTATCTATCTATCTATCTATCTATCTATCTATCTATCTATCTATCTATCTATCTATCTATCTATCTATCTATCTATCTATCTATCTATCTATCTATCATCTAATTAGGCCATGTAAGAGAGTCGGACTTGTAAACCAAAGGTTGCAATAGCAGCAATAGCAATATGGCTGCCCAGTGCTCCTGGTGTGTGTTTTCACTACTGTGTGTGCACTTGGATGGGTTAAATGCAGAGCACAAATTCCGAGTATGGGTCACCACACTTGGTCTCACATCACGTCCTTTCCTTTCATTTAGATGATAGATAGATAGATAAATTGACAAAACAACATAACGATAGATGGATAGACATACAGATGATGATGGATAGATAGACTGACAAAATGACAGACAGACAGATAGATAGATTTTTACATAATTACATATTCATTCCTATTATGATTTGTTATATTTCTCAGTATTTATTCCTGTTTTATGCATGTAATTTTTATCTTTTTTTTATCTTTTTTTTTTCAAATGTCTTTCCAAAGAAAAGCATCTGTGTTTTAGGTTTTTTTGTTAAAGTTACAAAATAATGTTTTCTTTTAACGAACAAAGAAATAGTCCACATTTTGCTTATTAAAACAAACAAAAACGTTTTTGTTGTCAGATTTTATGCTGTCCACAAACGAACGTTTGTTTTTGCTGTTTTTACCAAACAACCCAACCGCAGATACGGATTATTTGAAACCGTTTAGATGAATAAACGTGTCTGTTTTTGTCTCTTGTGTGGGGACTAGGCGATGTCTGAAGCCCAGCCCTTTTCCATCAGCGACCGCCGGGTCGCACTAGCGGACAATAACTCTACTGTGAACTGACGCTCACCTCCCGTTATTCCTCACCAAATACACACAGAGCCGCGAATGATAGACAAGAGACGGGCTTCCCGGAGTTTGCGCGTCTAAAAATACATGGACGCACATTTCACTCATTAGTTAATAGGAAATCATTCTTTGAGTGGAGACAGACAGCGAGGGATAAACACACGTGTGTAAACGGGCGGGCAGTAGCGCTCCCGGTGAAGTTTATAGCCTGAAAGTCTCCTCTCTTGTGCGGATTAATCGGGATTCAAATCACTGCGAGTCTGTGGGAGGCGAAGCGTCGCGGCTTTCTTCCAAAGACGAGTTCAACGCTTTAAACGCAGGTAAGGAAATAACAACACTCTTGTTTTAAAAACTGCTTTGGGTTTTATACGTTGTTGTTGCTTGCAAGGTTTAACCTGTTATTTATGTGGACGCCAGAGTTAGCAGTAGTGCACTTCAACTTCTGTGGAAGCTAGTTGCTGATGAAATGAACCCAGTGGGCACAGTTGCCAACACCGGTTTATCCAAATATTGTCTTTTGCAGTGTAATTGCTATTTTTGTATATACATATATAGATGTAAATATGATGATAATTGCAACAACTGTGTCAGAATTAGCTAGAATTATCAGTAGATGTGTCATTAGTCTGTATTGTCATGTTGATGTATAGTTGCTTTATTTATCTCATTCAGCGATTGTTTGGGCTGTCATATTTGAATTGTTTTATTTTTAAATGTTTACACTGGTATATATCGGATTACAGTATATTTATGATTCAAGGTTTCAGGTTAAACATGAAACTGGCTAGTAGATGCATCACTATGATATGACATTTTTAGCTAAATTAAAATGCTTTACACACACACAGTTCTTTTTAGGTAAAGGTGTTTTGTTTTACATAGAGTGGGACACCCCTTTATTCAATAGGTGCCGCCATGTTGACTTCACTTGATCAGCCATTCATTATTCATAGTACTACTATTACTAATAGAGGGTTTGCACTTATGTCACAATTTGGTTTCCCGTATGCGTGGCAGTACTGGAGATATTCAGATGTAAACAACAGCATGGATTGCATGGTTAATGTACTACTGAATATGTTCTGCTAATTTATGCTGTATAAACCTCAGAAAAAATGTGTGGAAGCTGCTAAATCATATTGAGACGGACTTAGTAAGCAGGAAAGGAGGCAATATTTTGACAAACTAAAGTTAGTAGGTGATAAAGATACATACAAGCAGTATTAATTAAGATATCAGCCTCATATTTCACCTGCCTGATTGGAAATGATAAGAACAAACACAAATGTTGTCAAGATTCTTGCCTTGGAAATCCTGGTTCTGTTTGGCCAACCACAAACGCCTTTTGTTCCTCAGACAGTTTTTTGCACTCTTTTTGTTGATGTGCTTGCTATAACTTTTGGCAGTCTATACTCCAAATGTTACTCCAAATGTTTTCCCAGTCCAACCGATTAGTACAGCCCAAAACATGACTAATTGAACATCTATAGTATTCTGAATGTTTTCCTGGTCAGACCAATTAGTACAGCCCAAAACATGACAATAATTGACCATTTTCAGCAGCAATAATCAGTTAAATATGCGGGTTTCATTTGGTTCAGTGGCATTGTTTACGTTCAGTGCCGCCAATATAGCCGATTGTCGTGAAAAACACTCTATAGTATGTTTACTTTATATAGAGCTAGTACTTTGCAAATCATCAAATGCAGCAAATATGTAAAGCAGCAGCTGTTAGTGAATGTTCATACATCCAAACCAGTATATGTCGGTAAACAAAAAGTAACAGTAATACCCTGATAAATAAACTCCCTCTGCTTAACTGGATTATTTGTCAAAAAGTGTTCACATTCAGTTTAAATGTTCGATTTTAGTTGCATTAAAGCAATAATCAGTGTTTCTGACTGAAATCAAGCCTAAATAATGCAATTCTATCTCTGCTTCATCCATGCTGTAACTTGGTTAAATGGTGTTCAAGGAAGGAAGATGTGAGGTACAAGGGTTTTTGATGAGCATGTAGTTTAGGAAATCAGCATTTGTTGCCTCATGGTGCATTCTTTGGCTGTGTTTGTTTTATTATGGCAAGAGATCTTTAGATATCTTTAAACCACAATGCACTGAACTTGACATTTTAGTGATCTGGTACATCTGCACTGTTTAATGCTTTAGCCAAGAAACACAAAGCAGTCTCATATTTATTGTGAAGTGTTGTGAGATCATAATATTTTCATGTTGGAATAAGAGTCACCAGAGATCAAGATTTATTCTAATTACATTCGCACATGTTGCATCTATTCGTTTACCACAGTCGCTCAATTGGAACTAGATGACGTTAGAGTCTGATTGAAATCAGTCTGGTATTTGCAGTTCTACACTGTAAGTAAAATGTTTTTACAATTTTTGGTCAAAGAAACCCCCACTGACAGCTGTACTTTGCTAGAAATTTACTTTAACAAATATATTGGCAATGTTTCAGGTTTTACTAGACGTCTAAACGCTGTTAAACGCTTTACGCTGCTGTCTAAACCA
The DNA here is from genome assembly GCF_049309525.1 of Garra rufa. Lineage (NCBI taxonomy): Eukaryota > Metazoa > Chordata > Actinopteri > Cypriniformes > Cyprinidae > Garra > Garra rufa. The sequence goes on along the minus strand of NC_133378.1, from coordinate 5,297,858 downwards.
CGAAAAAAATATGTGGTAGCTTCTAAATCCTATAGTGAAGGACTTAGTTAGCAGGAAAGGGTGCAATATTTTGATAAACTAAAGTTAATAGCTGGTAAAGATATGTACAAGCAGTATTAAAGGAGTAGTTCACTTCTAGAACAAAAATGTACAGATAATGTACTCACCCCCTTGTCATTCAAGATGTTAATGTCTTTCTTTCTTCTGTCGTAAAGAAGTTTTTTGAGGAAAACATTTCAAGATTTCTCTTCATATAGTGGACTTCTATGCTGCCCCCGAGTTTGAACTTCCAAAATGCAGTTTAAATGCAGCTTCAAAGGGCTCTAAAAGTTCCCGAGGTCCCGAGGAAGAAGGGTCTTATCTAGCGAAACGATCGGTTATTTTCTAAAAACATTTACATTTTAAATACTTTTTAATCTCCACACAGAGCTAGACAAGACGAGCATTTGAGGTTAAAAAGTATATAAATTGTAATTGTTTTTAGAAAATAACCGATTGTTTTGCTAGATAAGCCTCTTCTTTCCTCGGCTGTGATCGTTTAGAGCCATTTGAAACTGCATTTTGGAAGTTCAAACTCGGGGGCACAATAGATGTCCATTATATGGAGAGAAATCCTGAAATGTTTTCCTTAAAAAAACAAAAGTTCCTTATGACTGAAGAAAGAAAGACATGAACATCTTGGATGACAAAGGGGTGAGTACATTATCTGTACATTTTTGTTCTGAAAGTAAACTACTCCTTTAAGTAAGATATTATCAAATGATAAGAACAAACATAAATGTTGTCAAGATTCTTGCCCTGGAAATCTGGTTTAGATTGGCCAACCACAAACGCCTTTTGTTCCTCAGACAGTTTTTTGCACTCTTCTTCTTGATTTGTCATAACTTTTGGCAGTCTATAGCACTCTGAATGTTTTCCTGGTCAGACTGATTAGTACAGCCCAAAACATGACAATAATTGACCATTTTCAGCAGCAATAATCAGCAAAATATGTGTTTCATTTGGTTCAGTGGCATTGTTTACTTTAATTGCTGCCAATATGGCTGATTGATGATGCATTGTAAAAAAAAGACTCAATTTTACAGCTTACAAACATGTATTTCATTAAGTGATTCAAGTCTACTTGAAGTACCAAAATCTTCTTTGTACCTTAAAATGTACCGATAACCACCAAAATAATACAGTTGATAAATCAGGTTGATTTGTAGCTTCAGGAAACTCATTGTAGCATGATTATAGCTGTGCATGTACATATTTAATGTGTGGTCGATGCCATCACTCCTCCTCCCCATTAGAAAAAAAAAATGGGATGAGGAAGTTCAAATACTCCCACACTCTCACATCCAGCAAATGTTATTTTGTTGCCGGATCTCACAGAGGGATACGTTGTGGGAAAGACTGTGATGGACTTTCATCTGACTGTCCTTTGTAAAGGCTTTCTGTCTTTATCCGCTTTTGACTTACAAAGCAAACCAAGTGCAGATTTTTTTTTTAGTTTAAAATGTTGAAATCCAGCATATTATTGAATAATATCTCCAAAATTTGTCCCAACCCTTATTTGGTTTTTCAGTATCCATCCATGGAGAATCTCGCCAAGGTTCAGTTTACCTCACATGTGCATTTGCGCTGTTTTATCTTCTTCATTATCTGAACGTCAAGCCAAAAATCTTGCGGTTTAAGTCAGAAATGCTTCTCTTGTTTCCATCTCTGGCTTTCTTGTATTAGCAGAAACCTTGCTCAGAGATGGCCATCTGCTCGCCGCTTTGTACTTTCCTTCAGCACAATATCAGATTAACCCCTCACCTCGTGTTCCATGGGAGTGTGGTGTGGAGCAAAACGGGACGGTTGTAGCGTGAAACCATGGGTCTGGAGGGTGTTGGCTGGGGTTAACAGGTGGTAGCAGACATAGATCCTGAAGGGCTGGCCCTTAGACTAAAATACTAGTCTCGCTGTTCTTGGTTTGTAATTTAAACTTGTTTTTTGTCATATTGATTATGTCAGTTTTGTTGTAGCGGTTTGATCAGCATATGCGAAAACTGAAAGATTGAATATTGCATCCTAGTTTTTTTGTCTGTTGCTAAAGCTTGGTTAAATGGTTCTCAGGGAGGAAGGTGTGAGGTACAAGTTTTTAATGAGCGTGTATTTTAGGAGGTCATGAATCTGCCTCTTAGCATCTGTTGCTTTGTGGCAAGGGAGCTTCAGATGACTTCTAACCATAAGGCACTGAACTTGACATTTTAGTGATCTTGTACATCTGCACCATTTCATGCTACATCCAAGAAACACAAAGCAATCTCATGTATTGTACAGTATTGTGAAATCATAACTTTCATCTGGATTTATTGTAATTATGTTATTGGTTATGTCAGTTTGTTTGCGAAAGTCTAGCAGTTTGAACTAGATGAAGTCAGCCTTTTCTTTACACGAACAGGCTTGCGTTTTATACAAATAACAGGGAGCATGACACCTTGACATATTGGGGAATTAAAAAGTGTGATTTCCAAGCCAGGACAAGCCATAGAAATGAATGAACTTTTGTAAAGGCGTGTAAAAGGTATAAAGAGTGGACAAAAATGTAACTAGTTACACTACCAGTCAAAAGATTTTTAATGTTTTTTAAAGACATCTCTTCTGCTTACCAAACCTGCATTTATTTGATCCAAAGTACAGCAAACACAGTACAATTTTGAAATATTTTTACTATTTAAAATACCTGCTTTCTGTGTGAATATATTTTAAAATTAATTTATTCCTGTGCTTTCAAAGCTGAATTTTTAGCATCATTAGTCCAGTCACATAATACTTTAGAAATCATTGTAATATTCTGATTTGCTGAACATTTTTATTATTATGTTAAAAAGTGCTGAGTACATTATTTTTCGGGTTTCTTTGATGAATAAAAAGTTCAGATAAACAGCATTTATCTGAAATAGAAATCTTTTGTAACATTTATAAATGATTTTATTATCACTTTTGATCAATTTAAAGCATCCTTGCTAAATTAAATAATTCCTTTCTATAATTTCTTTACCCAAAAAAAGTTTCTTGAACAGCAAATCAGCATATTAGAATGATTTCTGAAGGATCATGTGACACTGAGTAATGATGCTGAAAATAATAAATAACATTTCAATATAAATTCAAATAGAAAGCAGTTATTTAAATGGTAAAATATTTTACAATTTTACTACTTTTGCTTTATTTTAGATCAAATAAATGCAGGCTCTGTGAGCAGAAAATTCTTACTGTTCAAAAACATTTGACTGCTAGTGTATGTTCAGCTCTAAAATATTTTGTTAAAGCTCAAAAAAATGGGGAAAGTCATTGGTGAAAGGATGTGTAAAACCTGAAATAAACAGACTTTCTCCTAGATATTCTGCTTTATTCCCTTACATTTTTAGCATTTTTGGTCCATGCTTTTTCTTTCTTTGTTTTTCTTAACCTGAGTTATGATTTCCAAGCCCACACATAGAAGGTTATACACCCCAGAACTGGAAAATGGAAAGCAGATAAATAATATTTAGTGTTTACAAGGATGTGTGGGAATGTGGAATGAGCCTTGAGGAACAACATTAAAGAACATGATAAATCTTTCTGGATTCTAATGTCATGCCAGTGCTGCCATGGCAAGGTCAGTTTCCTCAGAGCTGTGGGTCAGACCTCGAGTAATCTGAGGATGGGTTAGAAGATCAGATCCTTACTAATAAGTCTGGCAAACAGATGAAAGCTCTAAAAGAGATTTGAAATTGGCTTACTGTTTTTATTGTTGTAGTTCAGGTCAGTGCGACCCACGGAATATGAGAACAAAGCAGCTCTTAAAACCTTTAAAAGGGTATTATTACCACCATTATTATTTAAAAACTGAAAGTGTAATGTGGCTTAGATTCTTTTGTCATGTTGATTTTACTATTTTACAAGTTGTCTAAGCAGTACAGCCAAACTAATTCCCCTATTTTAAAACCAAAACCTTACAAGGTAACAAAATATAAAACAAAAAGAATGGCAGATATTTAGGCCAAAGTGGCCATCACCCAAAAATGACAATTCTGTCATCATTTACTCACTCCCAAGTTTTTTTTAAGCATAAAACATGCTGAACATAGAACTTAATTTAAAGAATGTGGGTAACCAAATAGTTGCTGGTCCCCAGTTATCTTATCTAATCTTATATATTACAAAGGCGCACGTCCGTTTTTCTCTCAACTGTTTACTTTCACTTTAGACATTACCTACTGTGTTTATATGTAATCCTTGTGTGTTTTTGACAGTATTAGCGAATCAGATGCCAAAGATAGCTTAGTCTAGTAATCAGGCACTGTTTGACAGGCTTTTAGCGTGTACACTTCAGGTTTACGTGCTCAAGAAGTACATGCCAGAACAGCGCACGGACTAAATAACCTTATTTTACCAGCAAGGCTTTGAAGCACATGCAAATAATGTACTTTTGTGCAGTGTCCCGTGAGTGAATGTATGTCTTATTGAACAGATTTTTGAGACGGAGGCACACTGTAGCACAATACTACGAGTGGGGTAATTTTTATAAATTCAACTATTATTTTCTCTTGTGTACTATATTTATGTGAAATATCTTTTTCAGGTCAGTACTAAATAAAAAAATAACATATATTCTATATGATCCCTCTTATTTTGGTAAAATAATTAACATTTTGCAGATTCTTCAAGGTCTCAAGGGCTCTGACAAAAATTGTATTTAAATGCTTTTAATTTATTTCATTAGCAGATTGTTTTTGAAAATGACTGAGACCATTAACCATAAAAACACTTAATATTTGCATGATAAATGGGCAGTCCGATAATTGGTTGTTCCCTAATATTGTGAACTTAGAAGAGCAATATGCACCAACCTTCTTTCCAGACTTCTGAACTTTTAAATCACCTGCTGTCAACAAAATAAATGAGGGAAAATTACAATACAAATATTCATATCGTAATTTCTTTTGTACATTTTTTGTCACACTGAAAGCTTAATGGTTTGAAACAAACATTTGAAAATGAAGAAATTATGATATGTTTGTATTGTAATTTTCCAGGTATACAGTAACATAAAATTTTATAGTTTTATTTTTTATTAGTTTTTATGTATTTATTTTATTGAACTATTTAAAAAGTATTTTTTCTGGTAATTGTTCAGCCTTGTAACCACATAGCAACTCGCTAAAAATCCCCCAGAATGCCCTAGCATTGTGACATACAGTTTTGCACTGGAAAATGTACTTTAAATTCACTAATTCACTACCTTTCGTGTATTTCCCACAGTTTTTATATTGTAGATTGTTGTTGCCTTTGGGAGACCGTGTGTGTGTGTGTGTGTGTGTGTGTGTGTGTGTGTGTGTGTGTGTGTGTGTGTGTGTGTGTGTGTGTGTGTGTGTGTGTGTGTGTGTGTGTGTGTGTGTGTGTGTGTGTGTGTGTGTGTGTGTGTGTGTGTGTGTGTGTGTGTGTGTGTGTGTGTGTGTGTGTGTGTGTGTGTGTGTGTGTGTGTGTGTGTGTGTGTATTAAAAGAAAGCCCACCCGGGACTTCTCATTAGTTCTGGTCACATGTGTAAAGGCCTTGCATACCTCTCCTTTCTTTCTGTTGGGTACGCTTTTACACTAACAGCCGTCAGATTAGCTTTCATACACCAGCTTTCGCAAAATTTCACCACTATTTTAAGCCAATAAAACCACCCTAGTTGTGATATTTACTATAATTCTAACTTTTCACCTCTTTCTTTAAGAGAGATGATCTTCTGAATATATATTTTGTGACTTTCTACACGTCTTTTCTCAGTGCCCTGCTGAGAAGCTAAACCTCAAATGCTAGGCTAGTGTGCCAACATCCATCCTAGCTGTGCCCTGACCATAAATAACCCTTTTTATTAGCGCATGGTTGTGTGTTTACTTTGCCAGAGTGAGCTTTTCCTGTATGTTTAATCTAGACTGGGGCCAGACAGAGGCCCTTACAGAGGCCCGAGATGAAGAAGCGGGCGGAGGTGTTGCCTGTGCTAACAGGCGAGGACAGTTGTGGCTAGTGTGATCTCTCTGGGCTGGGGATAGCATATTCTCGGTTTATTTGAGTAAGTGTTGAATGTGTGAAAACACTTTCACTGTCTAACACTCACACATACTTGTCAGTTTGTCTCCCACCGAAACGCACGCACAGAGGTTCCTAGCCATGATATATTATCCAAGTGTGGCAAGTTGTTGAGCTAAAAATATTCAGTGGGGCATATGTGCCGTGACATAAGTCTGCTTTCTAGTGGAGGCCATGTATGGAGTTTTTACGTGAGGTTTTGGTGAATCTGGAGAGTGTAGCTTATAAAAAATATTTCTCCAATCAAACACCAGACTAAACTTTTCATTCTGTTTATATATATTTATTTTCCTGTATCCACTCTCTTAAGTTGTCTAGTTTCTTCGCATGTAATGTCGGCTGCATTTCATCTTTTGTTTTATTTTCATTTTCCTGTTAAGTTTGACTTAAAAGAATATTTCATCTTATTATTTACTCACCCTCATGTTGTTCCAAACTTTTTTTTTTTTTTACCTGGAACAAAAATTAACATGTTTTAAAGAATCTTTTGAAGGTTTGCGCTGTGTGAACTTTTAGAAGCAAATCAGACTGATTCGTAAATGAATCATTACGAATTAATCATAGCCTAATTTGTGAGCCAGATCAACCAGTTAATTTTAAAAGAACTTCAAAAGAATCAAGATTTTTTTTTTTTTTTTTTTGGTTCTTGCGTTCTCACTAAATCATTTACATTACTTTTAAGTAACAGCTCGCTTGAAGGAAATGTTTTTACTGAATGATGAAATTAGGTTTTTATCTGGGAACATGTCACATAAATTACAAAGGTGATTTATGAAAGCTCTCCTTGTTTTTCTCAGAAAACTTTATACTATATTGGTTCTAAATTTTCAAGATTCGATATTCTTGTATTCGACAAGATACATGCATTTTGATTCTCCTTATCAATTAATGTGTGCGAATTGTAATGTTATTTTAAACCATTCAAGCACAATAAGATGTGAAAGAGAACAATTTGGCACTCGCACACTATTTTCTGGGCTGCACACATTTACAAAATGCACAAAAACCACCTCTCATATAGTGTGAGAATACTGAATTGAGTTCTCTTTCATGTCTTCTTGCTCTTAATTGGGAAAATACACATAAAATTGTCAAAATATCATTGTAAACGCAGTCGGTTTTGTCGTAAGTCAATGTAAACACTTGAAAAAGTAAGCACATGTGTGACAGTAAATTATATCTGCGCGTTATGTCTTAAAGTGACAGCAGCCTTATATTCCTGCTGCTGACTATGCCATTAATGTTAATCAAAGAACACAAGACAAAACAGAGAATTGTTAAGAATCAGAATTAATAAGTGGAATCTGAATCAATACATTTCATGTGAAACTCAACTTTATATATGTGACTCTGTACCACAAATTCAGTCGTATATAGCACAGTCATATTTGTAGCAATAGCCAACAATACATTGTATGGTTCAAAATTATCGATTTTTCTTTTATGCCAAAAATCATTAGGATAGTAAGTAAAGATCATGTTCCATGAAGATATTTCATAAATTTCCTACCGTAAATATATTAAAACTAAATTTTTGATTAGTAATATGCATTGCTAAGAACTTAATTCAGACCACTTTAAAGAGAATTTTCTCAATATTTTGATATTTTTGCACCCTCAGATTTCAAATTTTGCTAATAATTATTTATCGGTAAATGTGTATGTACATAAATGTATATGTATAATGATTTATACATCTCTATTTTAAAAAATTGACCCTTACGACTGGTTTTGTGGTCCAGTGTCACATATGGGTTTTAACAAGATAAGGATGAGTAAAATAATGACATAATTATTTTTTTGGATGTACTCTAAAGGATGTGATTTGACATACGCCACTTGCCGTTGTCCCCCACAGAGCTATGCCAGCCATACAAAATATGGCTCCTGGTAAGTACAGTAAGCCGGGTCTGTGCCACAGACAGGCAACCTGACATGACAGCTGCATCTGCTCTCATTTTGCCTAATCCATTAGCTGAAATGTTACAAGCCACTGGAGGGGGTTTGACCTAGGGTCCTTTTGACAATATATTGGCTTTTTCTGTCGACATCCGCACAGTGACTCACATATTTGTTTGGGTGAGAGGGTATTAGCTGCGACTACTGAAGCAAAGCAATTGTACCAGAGATGGACAACGACCTTTTGCTGGGCACCGGCCTAAAGGAAGAGAACAGGCAGTTATTTGGACAGTATTTCAGTCACATTATAATCTATTATTGTGTACTACATCTGCTGAAATATACTGTAATTTGATTGTTAGAGTTTAGTTTTATACAGTTAAAATGCATGCAAAATGTTTTTGTTTACGGCTAAGATTTTACTGGGGTCATGGATCAGTGGTATAGTTCATTATCTGTGTACCTCTGCTAGTTAGTTAATTGCTCACAGACACCAGTGCAGATGGTAACAGCTACTCCATCTGTGCAGCTATCTTTACCCCATTATTGTAATTGCATGTCTCAAGATTTTTTTTTTTTTACACATTTATTTTAGTGTTTATGTCTCAAAATTTTTAAGCATCAAAGCTGAAGTGACATGCATCAAGCAGAACAATATAATTTTGAGTTTGCATAAATCTGACTGAATGTTTTTTTGTATAGACCCCTTGCTGTTTTGAAAATAGAAACCCTGTCGTATTTTATCAGTGCATTTCCCTAAACACTTCCCTGTCTTCCATTGTTTAGTCAAACATATAGTCAAGCTCTAAATGCATGCTATTGGTTAACCCTGAAGTTGACATGTCAGACTGCTTACAATATACAGCAATGCTAAAAGTGCTCTCTGAAAAAATGTACAAAAGCTGTCAGTGGGCATGGTACCCTTTCAAAAGCTACACCTTTGTGTCTTTTTTACTTTTAAAAGGTGCATTTTAGTACCGTAAAGGTACAGATTTGTAACTAAAGCAGTGTTGGGCATAGTTACTAGTTACTTCTCACAAATAGAAACTATTATTAAAATAGAGTTAATAACTGTGTTTCATCATTATAAAAGTAACTAATTACCTGGGAAAGTAACTATTTTGTTTTTTGTTTTTGTTTTTAAATATGTCAAATAACTTGGATGTCTCCAATATTAAATATGTTAAATGAATAAAACATTGTACACTAATCTATACTATTTTAATGTTGCTGTGGGACAATGTGAGAGACACCTTCCTGGGGCTAAATATCACATTATTGCGGTCGCTTCAACCCCTGGCTTGTTTTTTCTTGATGACTGCGAAAAGAACTAAAAATACGCTGTCATTTTTTATTGTACAGATAAGAATAAGGTATCGTTTGAAACTGAAAAGTCTACTTTTATTTGTGTATAGTCATAATAACAACAAAACAATGTGCTTTTGTAAAATAAAGAAAATGTCCCATCTCTTCACAGACACGTAAATAAAACAACCTGAATCTCAGCTAATACCTGCCTCACAGACATGAGAAATGTAGCTATAGAAAGCTTAAAAAATTCTATTTTAATTGAAGTTAGTCACATCAAAAACAAATATTTTGATAAAGTAATGCATATGATACTAACATGAGCTCCAGTTTTTCTTGTCTCAACTCATTATTATTATTATCAACTTATCCATGTATCACACCCACGTGCGGCTCAGCTTTTCAAAATTTAAACAGCCACGTGAGATGCACGGACATGTAGGTAAACATCCACATCACCTCCAGTAACAAACGTGAACATTTATCAAGTTCATCTCGGCTACTTTTCATTTCTGGAAGAAGATGCACTGAGAGGAATAAGCCAGAATTTACATCAGAAGAAGAACACAATGCGATGCCTAGTTTTGCAGGTCATATATTTATTGCCAGTAACAGTAATGGAGTTGTTACGTGGGAAACAGTAATTCGTTTGATTACTCATTACTGGAAAAAGCCATTAGTAACACCATTTATTTATAACGCCGTTATTCCCATCACTGCTAAAGAATACAAATTCATACCTAAATGGTATATATTAGTGTGTTTTGAAAGGGTACCACCACCATGACAGCTTTTGTATGTTTTTTCCTGGGTATGTTATAAATGAATTCATTATAGTTTGCACCACATTACATTTTACTATGCTTTGCTACATTGCTACATAACATTGCTATGACATAAAAAATGTCGAATTCTGTCTTTTAATGAGGCTTTTTCCTTCATTATGCATTATGATATCAAGTAGGGCTGCAACTAACGATTATTTTAATAATCGATTAATCTGTCGATTATTTTTTCGATTAATCGATGAATCGGATTAAAAAAAAAAACAAGGGATTTACAACCCTTTATTCAAAAACAGAACTAAAATCTTTAGAAAGTGCACGAACATGTTGCTCCTTGAACTGTTATAATAATAATAATAAAATAAAAATGGACTAACACAAAAAACATACACATGTATGCTTTACATCTGCCAAATATATAGACTATAAATAAACTAAAATTACTATCCATCAAGACAGCGGCTTGCTGTGGTGTACATGCTGCATTTCCCATCAAGAAGCCTTTCAAATTAAATTCCTCAGTGCGCATTAAAAAAAGTCATGTGACTTTGCACGCTGGAACGGGATAACTTGACTAACTTTCTGCTACATTCATTCTGCCATGGCGGTGTTTAGTGTCCTGCCATCAGCAGCGACCAGCTGGAAGAGTTCCGCATTCAAATGCACGCAAAACTGGCCTCAAAGCCCCAGCAAAAGTAATTACCATGAATGTGTCAAGGCAAAAATTAAGAAAATATTCGAATTACTTATTAATAAACTAGTATTTTCTGATTCAGTGTTGCAAAGATGAAATTGACGATCCTGCCATCTGCTCATTATGCCTAATGCATCTTTATGGATTAGCTAATGAAAGAGTTTTGTTTTCGATTTTAATTATTTCGTTTTATAGTAAAATAATAATTTAAAGCTTTCTATAGATATTGTGTTTGTGAGGCAATTACCTGGGTTTCGGTTAATTATTGTGAAGCGCTCCTGTTTAAACCAAAGATATCAAGCGTATTCTGTTTGTTTTCTTTAAGAGCACATTTTGTTGATACTGTGAGTACACACAAACTAAGGTAGACCCTTTACAGTTCCGGCCCGGGTGGTAAATTACTCTTACCTTTATAATTCCACATTGCACTGGCGTCTTCTTGCCCTGCAAAGCGCGCTTCTCTCCGCACAAACTTTGGAATTATCTTGATTGAATGATTAAACTAATATTGTGATATGTTTTAAGTTTTTTATATCAATGGATTTTAATTTAAATCGCGATGAATTAAGCAGGCTTTTGATCTGTCTGCCGCTGTTTGCTAGGTATAACTTTAAAAAACAAAAACTTGAATTTAACAAACAAAAAGTGTTCCAAATATATCTCTAAATTAACTTTATAAACTAAAGGAACGAAAATAAATGTAATCACTTTGCTATTAAAATCAGCAGCTGTGTAATGAGGAAGAGAAAGAGAAAAAAAGACAGTCGGACTGGAAATTCAGTCGGCCAAAAATTGATGAGCTGTCGGACATTTTTACAAGGAATGTTTGTTTAATAACCTATTTAATACTCTTAGGCTACTTTCTTAATTAAATATATTATTTCTTTGATTTATTTTAGCGTTTTTAGGCTGCTTGTTAGCTGACTGAAGTGTAGGCTATATATATAAAAAACAACGTGCCACCGTTACAGCCCTATTCAAAACTGAGACGATTTCACCTCAGCAGAGCTCCTCTTTCTCCTTACGGTTGTGGTATGTTTTCGACACATTATACAGACAGACAGTGTTACAAAAACTATAGAAGTAGTTTTCTCCATCTCCACTATCCAACGACCCGTACAGCAGCTGTTTTGCGATCGAGCATTGGCTGCTGTGAAAGTACGCTAGCCAAAGTAGGCTTAAATATCAAACATGTTTGATATAAATCGGGGCAGCATATAATGTAGAAACGGTGCTTTATGCTCAAATGTTCCAGTTTTGCGCATAAGTTAAATTCGCATTTTTGGATGGAAACACAGCTTATGAGGTGCCGAACTCTGCTGGCATCAGTGCGGGAGAGAGACCGAATGTGTCCACTCCGCTCTGCGCTCAATTTTTTTTTAATATATATAATAACAACCAAATGTCTCTGCGTCGCGCGACACAACGAATCGATTATGAAATTCGTTGCCAACGCTTTTAGTAATCGATTTTTATCGATTTTATCGATTCGTTGTTGCAGCCCTAATATCAAGTCTATAGCAAAAATATGCACTGAGTTAAAATGAAAAAAAGTGATTAAAAAATAATTAAAATACATTTTAAAAAATTTAATCATAACTGCGTTGCATATAAACATTTAAATTGCACATAAGGCAGTTTTTATATTAGGATTTTAATGATATAATTATGTTTCTACTCAAAAAGATTTTTTGAAATATGAACATTTAAAAAGTGTCTGTAATAAGTTTTAATTACACATTTATTTAAACATATGTTAAGTTCAAATATAATTAATATGTAATATAATACATATATTTAACATTTTAATGGACATTGAATGACTTTCCTAAGGTAAATGTGTGTTGTTGTGACATTCTTTACAAGCTGATTTATTTACGTCTTTACATGGTTAAAACACAAATTGAGCAATTACATTAGACTTTTTTTTTTCAACAAACCTGTTGTTCGTTTATGTTTTTTTCTTGCTATAACTAGTAAAGAGGAAGAGGTTAAAACTGTGGTAAATACAGCAAGAAATTGATATTGTCAACCAAGCTGACATGTTTACCTGTTGTGGCTTTTCCACATTGTACACAAAGTAGACACTGAAACCGTCAAAACACGCCATTGGAAAACTGCTAATTAAACGTTGCGTTTTCAGTCAATAATTTTAGCCCTCTAAACCTGTTCTGGCTAAAATCGTTATTGTGAATTTTTTAAACTGCTAAAATTTCAGTGTATCACCAGTGTATTGACTCATATGTAAATATAGCACTTTTAATGTAGTTTTAAATAAATGAATAGACCTGAGCAAAAAGTGTCATGTCATTGATCCTCACACTGTGATGCTTTTAAAATTGCTGTGCATTAGAGAGATCAAATGTCAACTTCTGACTCAACCAATAGAGTTCAGGGTGGGATGATCTGTTTGTCCAAATCTAATGGCACACACTTCATCTTCCAATGCACAAGCTCTGAAGATGCATGCAAAAGTGCAAATTGTCATTATTTCACATTCATGAGTGAATTACTCGTAAGGAAATAGCGGTGCTATTTAACACAGTCTTCCACGCTTATAATGGCTTTAAATGTGGTTAGTTTGCACTCAGTTCCACTTGCAGGCACCGCTGTACAGTAATACAAGCTGGCTGAGCTAACCTTATTTGGCAGGAAGCTGTAAAAGATCTATTCCATGGCTAAAATCAATGAAGCCAAACCATTGCATGGGTAACAGGCCCCTTTCAAGTGTCGATCCCAAAGCATCTGCCCCTTACTTCAATCACACCCTCAGAAAGAAAGGAGGATTACACCTCTCAATGCAGAATCACCCCCGTCCTTCCCCAAATCTCAGATGATCGGGATAATGAAGAGAGTTGGGGGAAGAGATGGAGTTGGGGGAAGAGAGAGAGATGGTGGGAAGCCAGGCTGACTCAACACGCCCCTCCCCTCCGGTTACGCCTGCACTATAATCACTTAATCCCATTGGATCAGAGAATCATTTTATTTGATCAACCGATCAATTTATAACTGCCACTTCATCCGTGTTTCACATAGCTGAGGACAGAGCATTTAAGGTATGCAAAGACTGCTGGAGCTCGCAATTTTTCTCTTCCATGTTAGTGAAGAAATTGTTGAATAAATAGTTTATGCTTTCTTTTTTGTGTGTGTTTTGTAAAACTTGTATGAGAAGTGGCTGTCTTTTTTTGCTTTCATATCACTTCTTCCTTGAGTTTCACTTAGGTTTTGTGTGGTTTTTAAAACCATCAACATTTAGGGATTTTTGAGGGAAGTTGATGCTTCAAAAACTATGCCAAACAAACACAATGGTGAACCATACAACACCAAGCGCATTGTGAAACTCAAGCAGGAAGTGACTGGCACGTCTCGTGCCAGTTTCACAAAAAAAGTTTAGAATCAGAATTGGCTTTATTCGCCAAGTGTGTGCAGACACACATAATACACATAATGTATGAATCTGGAACAGAAGACTTATGTACAGATTGGGCATTATCTACTCTATATACAGCTGTCTTAAAAATAGATATAATACATTGCTGCTCAAAACTTTGGCATCAGGAAGATTTTTAATGGATTTTCATCAAGGCTGCATTTATTTGATTAAAAATACAGGAAAAAACTGTAATATTGTGAAATATTATTTCAATTTAAAATAACTGTTTTCTATGTAAATATATTTTAAAATGTAATTTATTTCTGTGATACAAAACTAAATTTTCAGCATCATTACATCACATGATCCTTCAGAAAGCATTCTAATATGCTGATTTATTATCAATGTTGAAAACTTTTTTGAAACCTGTAATACTTTTTTTCAGCATTCTTTAATCAATAAAAGATCATAAAAACAGCATTTATTTAAAATAGAAAGGTTATCTCACAATATGCACTACTGTTTAAAAGTTAGGGGTCAGTAAATTTGTATTCTTTTTTAAAGAAAATAATGTAAGTATAAATAATAATAAAGGATGTGTTAAATTAATAAAAAGTGATAGCACAAATTTACATAGTTAGGAAAGATTTATATTTTGAATAAATGCTGTTCCTTTAACTTGTTATTCATCAAAGAATCCTGAAAAAAAGAATCACAGGTTCCAAAAAAAATATTCGGCAACTGTTTCCAACATTGATTATTCCAATAATAAATCAGCATATTAGAATGATTTCTGAAGGATAATGTATCACTTAAGACTGGGGTAACAGCTGATGAAAATTCAGCTTTGCATCACAGGAATAAATGATATTTTAAAGTATATTAAAATAAAAACTATTATTTTATATTGTAATAATATTTAGCAATATTACTGTTTTTTCTTCTGAATCTTTGATCAAATGAATGCAGCCTTGAAGATCATAACACCGTGTCTACACCGGACACGAGCGGCACAAGCTCATTGGTTCATGTTGCATACGCGGCCAATAAGCTTGCTGCTTTATATTTAAATGGCTGGTTAACATTCACTAGAGCATTTCGCACCACACTTTCAGAGTTCCTCTGAAACCCTCCACCTCCCCAGCTCCACCTGTTTAGATCTGCTATTTATTAGTTATTATATATGCTACTTGTGCAGCAGCAGTATATGTTAAAGGGGTCATCGAATGCCCATTTTTCAAGTTAATGATTCTTTAGGGTCTTAATGAGAAATCTATAACATACTTTGGTTAAAATTTCTCAATGGTAGTGTAAAAAACACTTTCACTGTCTTTACCTTGTCAGAATCAGCCTTTTTAAAAGCAAGCTATCCTGTTGCATGTTCCTTCAAATGCTAATGAGCTCTGCTCGCCCCGCCCCTCTCTGCTGTGGGATGACGAACCGTAATGTTTACTTTAGCTGCATTTAGCTGCGTTTAGCTGTGAAACTTGCTAACTAGCACACGATTAAGAAAGGGCATTCGCAAAGATGCATGAAAAAAACCTTATACTCACTTCTGCAATCTGAGTTGGACTGTTTCAGCTCGGTAAGGGCAGGTCTAAGGTAAGGTGCTCATGTCAATCAACTATCGTGGGAGCGGCCTTTGTCTGTGTGTCGTCACACCGACAAGAAGCTGAGAATGACCTGATTTTAAAAAGGGATATTACTGGGTGGATTTTTATCATTGTGGGGTGGTTGTGTACACAAACTGCCAACACACATTAATGTTCAAACAACATGTAAAAGTGAGTTTTGCATGCGATGACCCCTTTAAATTCTCACAGCATTGTATTGGTGTATGTATTGACAGTAGCAAGTTCTTGCACTTGCTTTAAAGCAGCAGCAGCAATAATCTACAACAACTGCAATAACCAGCAATTCAGCAGCGTAGCAGATCTATTCCACCCAGACCAAATACATTAACATTGTCACTTTTCTCACTCTCTGCACATTGAATATAGAAAACTAAATATTTATCATCAAATTACTCACTCATGAGTGTAGAAAAATAACTGCACGCTGGGCTTGATGATGGCCGTGGGTTTGCTTATGTAACGACTTTAAGTAAGTATACAGCTGAATTTAGTGCTGAATGAAGGGAATGTGTTCTTGGATTTGGAGTTGGTTCAAAGGCATTTTTGCTGAGAGGATGTTCCAGCGCTTGTCTTATCTCTAATGCTGTTCTCAAAGTCAAATCATGGGGTAAAATACTTTCACAAAGCCTCCAGCATATATCTGATTTGATTCTGTTTTCATTTAAAGATTCTTAGTCTAATCTGTGCCTTCTGAGTCTTAGCAAAGCAACAGTTCAGCTGGTTGTAAAACAAATTCGTTTATTTGTTCATGAATCTCAAAAATGTATGAAGATCTGCAGAAGAGCAGTCATGTTGCTATTGTTTAGCTTGCGTCAGCCGTGCCTAAAGATGCATTCCCTGTCTTCAGAGTGTTACTGTTTCTATTTTATTGGCGAATTAGCTGTATCCCATACAGACGGATGAAAAAGTTAATGGATTGAAGAATGGATGAAGAAATTAAACTAAACACACTCATAAATGAAGAAATGATGCGTTCCTATGCCAGGCCTGTGCCTTCAGGGCAAGAGGCATGAAGTGGTTTTGTAAGCATTGCCCATGGTCTCCATGAATCTGCTGTGTGTCCTTATTATTGGATAGTGACAGCAGTGCTTTGCTGATAGAATTAGAGTGAATTTCTGTGGTCTGTCATCATGGCTATAGACTGTCATTTGATTTTGGCGCAGTCACATTTTCTTGAATGTCTGCTTATAAAAACGGTACTGCGATTATCTCTGCTAAATAAACCTCATAAAAATCTTCTAATCTAATACAGCTTCTGTGTTTCATGTCCATGCAAGGCCATGTACACACTGCTAGTCACTTATCTTCTCAGTGCCTAATCCTTGTTACACAAAGTTGTTTTTAAGAGGACTTTTACTACTTAAATAATGATAATGATAATACCGATATTATTTTTATGCTTATCGGTATCGTCCTTTTCAAAGCCAATTTGCAGATAAAATGATTCAAAAGCTTTTAAACGTTTTTGTCAGAGCCTTTTACTTTTTTACACTAAACATACAGCTGAGGTCAAAAGTTTACATACACCTTGCAGAATGTGCAAAATGTTAATTATTTAATCAAAATAACAGGGATCTTACAAAATGAATGTTATTTTTTATTTAGTACTGACCTAAATTAGATATTTCACATAAAAGACGTTTACATATAGTCCAGAAGATAAAATAATAGTTGAATTAATAAAAATGACCCTGTTTAAAAGTTTAAATACATTGGATTCTTAATACTGTGTAGTTACCTGAATTATTTTTTTTTTTAAGTTATAGTTGTTCATGAGTCCCTTGTTTGTCCTGAACAGTTAAATTGCCCACTGTTCTTCAGAAAAATCCTTTAGATCCCACAAATTCTTTGGTTTATCATTTTTTATGTATTTGAACCCTTTCCAGCAATGACTGTAAGTTTTTGAGATCCATCTTTTCACACTGAGGACAACCGAGGGACTCATATGCAACTATTACAGAAGGTTCAAACACTCACTGACTGATGCTTCAGAAGGAAAAAAAAATCTGCATTAGATGCCAGGGGGTGAAAATTTTTGAACAGAATGAAAATGTATGAATTTTTCTTATTTTGCCTAAATATTATTTATTGTTTTCACGTAGCACTGCCCTTCAGAAGCAACAGAAGATTCTCAGTGTGAAAAGATGGATCACAAAATCATACAGTCATAGTTGGAAAGAGTTCAAATACACAAAAATGCTGAAAAACCAAATAATTTGTGCGACCTTTCTCAATAATATAACTTGAAATTGTCAGCCAAATTGTTTCAGCCAATGTTTTATATCGGAGCATCACTATATCCTACAGATCAGTGTTGTTTTTGACAACCATCTTAGATTTAGTCTTAGTCTTAGTCTTTTGGACTAAAATGCTCCTTAGTTTTAGTCAAATTTTAGTCACTTCTATATGGGATAGTTTTAGTCCAATTTTAGTCGACGAAAAGTCAAAAAGGTTTTAGTCTAGTTTTAGTCGACGAAAAGTCAAAAAGGTTTTAGTCTAGTTTTAGTCAAAAAAAGGGAAAAAAGTAGTCTTTTAACAAATTAATGTAGGTCAGTAAGTATTTTGCTGTTGGGTAGTGTCACTTATAAGTTGTGAAAATAGCAGATCTATAGTTCAACACAATGTGAGTTTCCGGATCGACTATTTTCACCAATAATTACAATAATGAAGGAATGTTTTAGAACATAAAAGACAAACAAGGATGGAATGCTAAAACGGCTTGCCATACTAGTATAGCAAAGAGTATTTAATGCTAAAACGGCTTGCCATAGCGTCAGATACTTTTTAAGTTTTAATCGGCATGCACAATAAGCGGAAATGTCATGCATTTTAAACGTCTGACGGACCACCCACTAACATTTTCGTCTATTCTCGTCTCGTCAGCGAAAACTCACACACGTCTCGTCATGTTTTAGTCATCAACGAGCCATTTTTATCTCGTCATCGTCTCGTTATCGTCATGAAAAAAAGTGCCGTCAACGAAATGATTTCGTCATCGTCATCGTTGACGAAAACAACACTGTTCCAGAGTGATGTCATTAATCAGTAATCAACCCAGTGTTTTCCTACCATAATTAATTAAATTGCACAGGGCCTTTACAAAGGCGTGCTGCATGTCATTATGTGGATGCGAAGAGTTGTTGTTGTCCTCCTCCACAGATGGAGTTGTCCAGACCGAGGCCTCCTCAGCAATCCTGACGATTGCACTGAACCAGGAGAGTGGCGTTAAATTACTGTGTTTACTCGCTGAGTTTTGCTCCATGGACCATGATATGTGAACCCTCCTCTGAAAGATCCACTCACTGAGTTTAGTGTTATGGTGGAAGAGGGAAAAATAAAGATGGTGGAAATGGGGGGAAAAAAGAGGGAGAGAGATTTTCATGGCGTAACTGCTGAGCCTTGTAATTAAGTGGAGAAGTTGGCTGAGGACTCGGGATGTTGTTTGTTCCAGCTTTGGTCAGTAAAGAGGAAATCGCTGCAAGCCATGTTGTGACCACTGAGAAGCATGTTATCTTCAGCCACTTCTTGGCCAGCAGTGGTTCGTGCGGCGATATCTCTGCGCTGTTTATATGTTAGAATTACATTTCAGCAAAACTGTCTTTTCCTTGTTGATTTACTTTTAATATGTTTAAAGAAGTATGTCATCCTAATCTGAGATCTATGACATCGCTGGTGGTTGAAACCATACAGACATTCTCGATGATCGTTGACATCTGTTTTGCTTCATATATACACCTCTTAGGATATTCTTGTTCTCTGTCCATGTGTCTTTTTGTGTAGACAGTTCAGTATATTTTTTAAAGAATGCACATTAAATATGTGCAAACATGACCTTTATGCTTACTGTACATGGCCAAGGGAGTGTAGCTTTATGATTGGTCAACCTCTGTCCTCTGGGATGGTAAAACTAAAATATGATTCTGTGCACACACTACTGTTCTGGGCTCAGATCATTTTTTAAGAGAAATTAATACTTGAATTCAGCGTTGTTACAAAAGCTCTGTTATTTTGGACTTTCTGTTTATCACAGAATTTTGCAATATTGCAGTTTTCACAAAAATATTAAGTACCACAACTGTTTTTAGCGTTTTATGATAATAAAAAATCACGTAATAATAAAACAGATCACGTTAGAAAAAAAAGTTTTTACTATTTTTTTTTTCATGGGAAAAGATTATTATTGAGAATGTAGAACAACTGAGATGCACTATCCTGTTTTAATATAGTTGATACTTTGTCATGTACTGTTTTTGTTTGCATAAAAGCCTTGGAATAGAGCTAAATGTATTAACTTCTTTAAAAATTATTACAGTTTTTGGCTTATTGCAAATACGTACCTCTATATACATTTCTGCAAAACTGAAAAAAAAAATGTTTCTATGTACAAATCACTGCAGTTTTCAGTTGAAATGAACACTAGTGGCAGTAAAACTCATGCAACTTATATTTCTTTTCACACAAAGTGTGATTTACACATAGAGTTTTGATTAATAAACCCTAATTTTCACACAGTTACTTGCAGAATATTATATTATTGCTTCAATACAATGTTAACATCCTCTGTGATTTGAAAACTGATACTTTTGAACGTTGTTGTCAAATATACAGCTTCATATGCATGAGTTTTCTAATTTAATAGGTTTGCTCAGTAGCTCATGTGGTACAATGTTGCACTTGGGTGATGAAGACCTCGGTGTGAAACTACAGTTTGACAAAATAGCTCAAATCCTAATAAGGATTTTTATATCACTTTTGCATTTGTTAACACTATCGGTTAGGATTGGGTTTGGTGTAGGGGATATTTCCAATTTTTCAATTATCAACGTAATAAAAACATGTATTGAATGTGTGTTTTAGCATCACAGTTATGCAGAAATGTATATAGAGGCACGTATTTTCATGAGCCTGGGTTGTACATTTTATGTTTACACATTAACAAACTAATATGAAACTTTCAAAGAAAGCTAAGATGAAGCTTACAAAGTCAAAAGGGAACCATCACAAAATCCTTACCTATGTGGACTTGTGGCTAAGATTAGCTAATGTTAACCCAAAAAGCCTTTACGCAAGCATAGTTGGAAAATCCCTTGGGAATAATTTGCAACACTGACAACCTTTGACTTTCTATTTCCAACATACTATCAATTGGGACACAGAAGTGCATCATTCAGAAAGAAGGCACTGGTTGGTGTATTACTGAAGCAATACCGACCAGGCCATAATTTTCCACGTATACTTCATGAAGTGACAGCCACAGGAAGTCTTAATGGACTTCATTGTGAGTCCATATGTCATAAACTAAAGCATGTCCACAGTGTTTTTCTCTGTCAGGTGTTCGAGCACAAAAACGCTGTTTAAAGGCATGCATAATTGCCTGTGTTAAGTGCATAAGCTAATGGCAAAGGTGCTAGTTCAGCCGGTTTTGACTGCATTAGTGATGGGTGAGCCCACTGCACTGACACCATGCAAAACATCTAGAAGGAGCCATTCACGTCAGCCCAAGGTAAACTTTCACTCTGAACACCACAAATCTCTCTTTATTTTAGTGTAGTTAGACCCAGTGATGGAAAAAGACCACAGTGTCCCAGCCAGAGCTTGTTAAACATTACACACGGAGGCTCTGAGGGAACAAACAGGCCTTCTGGAGATGAAGGCTTGCTGGAAAACTGCTATGAATCTTATCCGATTATTTTTAGCTGTGTTTCCAATAAGCTTAAATGCTGTCATTATAGCATCAGGGTCCTCGTGTAGTAAAAACAACCATTCAGCTTATATATTTTCTCCCGTCTTAAAGGGAAAGTTCACCCAAAAATGACTTCCTTTCTTCTGCAAACACAAAAGGTGATTCTTTTAAACTGAATTTGTTCTGATCTGAAGTTCAATTCACTTACTCATTGATTCAGTTTTTAAATGCTCGAGAGACTTACATTTGATCCTTTTCATAGTTTTTCTGTTTTCATTTATTGTAATTGTTAAAGAGGTTTAATTTGTCTCATGTAGTAGTAAATATAATAGAATTTCACTGTTAGGTGAACTATTCCTTGGGTGCATTTGTATGAGTATGTGAGGTCAGGCCTTCTCATGAAGTTCTTTCACTGGCCGTCGCCCAGTTTATTGCCTCTCAAAAGTCTGTGGTGTGTAGAAAAATGTTGATATCCCCACATCACTTCATCATTTTTCTCTTCATGCTTCCATACATGTCAGTTGGATTTATTGTCTAGCGTTTTCTCTTAAACCACAGTACGTCTATAAGAGCTAAAGCAGCACTTAGGCCTCACACCATTCAACTGTCCCTCCAGGGAGATACAGTGAGCTAGATGAGAGAAGGCACAGGTAGGTTTTATTTGTAGCTTGCTTAAAACAGCAATTTTCAGTCAGGGTGGACAGGATTTCATGAAAGTACTTAATGTCCTTACTGGGTCATTCCGTGTCAAATTTCAGAAATTTCCCTGGCTCAATTTTTTGATTTTACTATTATTTTTTCTAAAGAAAGATAAACATGTATAGTGATGAAAGCCAAAATATGAAATATCATGGATATTTATTGAGTAATCCACTATTTTGTGGAGGGGGGTCAAAATGGCAATTTTCACCTGAGATTCAAAGCCAAATTACAGGGGGTTAAAAAATGACTTTGGAAAGATGGCAGCATCAAAATGTTACATTTACACAGAGATTGATAGTTCTTTTAGTAAAATCTGTTGACTTTACCAATCGTTGTTACATTATGTGCCAATGGTGACCATTCAAAAATGGGGAAACGGCACTTTTCAAGATTTTACTCCAAAGTTTGCATGCCTGTAACTCAAGAAGTATTTAAGAGATCAATACTAATCTAAAAGATGCAATTCTAATTTTAACATTATTTATTCTTCAGACATTGTTCTTCAAATAAAATAAGTATCAGCTGTATCCAAATTGACCAACATTTGGTTTTCAACCACTGAAGATGAGTAAGATTCAACAATCTGGACATAGAGCCTCATTGAGATCCCTATATCTCTGGGACTGAATGATGTAGGGTCTTGAAAATGAAGATTTCAAAAGAAAAGTTCATTAAGAACCAGAATCTAAAATCATTTTGCAATATCTTTAATACTTCTTCAGTTATAGGCACACAAACTGTGGAAATAAAATATTTATGGCACTCAGATAGGTATGTTCAATGCAGTTGTCTTGACAGAAAGAAACAAGATACATCTTTAGTTTCAATATTATTTATTCTTCAAACATTCCTCTTTAAAAGAAAAGAAGTCTCATATTTTCGCAAATTGGTTTTTACACATTTGGTTTTTGACCACTGAAAATGTGCACAATTAAAGATTTACTCCTGAAGCCATATTGAAATTCCAACATCTCTGGAACTGAACGGTGTAGGACCTTAAAGGAGTAGTTCACTTTCAGAACAAAAAATTACAGATAATGTACTCACTCCCTTGTCATCCAAGATGTTCATGTCTTTATTTCTTCAGTTGTAAAGAAATTATATTTTTTGAGGAAAACATTTCAGGATTTCTCTCCATATAATGGACTTCTATGGTGCCCCCGAGTTTGAACTTCCAAAATGCAGTTTAAATGCAGCTTCAAAGGGCTCTAAATGATCCCAGCCGAGGAAGAAGGGTCTTATCTAGTGAAACGATTGGTTATTTTCTAAAAACATTTACAACTTAAACGCTCCTCTTGCTTAGCTCTGCTTAACTCTGTGTATTCCAGTTCATGACAGTTAGGGTATGTCGAAAAACTCCCATCTCATTTTCTCCTCCAACTTCAAAATTGTTCTACATCGCTGCAGAAGTACCGACACAGTGTTTACAAATGGAACATGCAAATAAGATCAAACACCCTTTACAAAAAAAGGTAAAACAGCGATGTAGGATGACTTGGAGGAGAAAATGAGATGGGAGTTTTTTGACATACCCTAACTGTCGTGAACCGGAATACACAGAGTACACACAGAGCTAGACAAGACCAGCATCTGAGGTTAAAAAGTATGTAAATTGTAATTGCTTTTAGAAAATAACCGATCGTTTTGCTAGATGAGACCCTTCTTTCCTCAACTGTGATTGTTTAGAGCCTTTTGAAGCTGCATTTTGGAATTTCAAACTCGGGGGCACCATAAAAGTCCATTATATGGAAAGAAATCCTGAAATGTTTTCCCCAAAAAACATAATTTCCTTATGACTGAAGAAAGAAAGACATGAACATCTTGGATGACAAGGGAGTGAGTACATTATCTGTACATTTTTGTTCTGAAAGTGAAATACTAGGGCATTAAAATATCTTTTATACTTCTTGAATTACAGACATGGAAACTTGAAAGTAAAAACTTGAAAAGTGCTGTTTCCCCATTTTTTTTAATGGTCACTATTGGAACATAATGCAACAAAGACTGCCAATCTCTGTGTAAAAGTAACATTATGATGCTGCCATATTTCCAAAGTCATTTTTAACCCCCTGTAACTTGGCTTTGAATCTCAGAAGCAAATTGCCATTTTGACCCCCCCCCCCCCCCCCCCCCTCTACTAAATGGTGGATTTCTCCATGACCATCCATGACATTTAATATTTTGGCTTTCATCACTATGGATGTTTAACTTCAGAAAAAATATTAGCAAAATCAAAAAATTGAGCCAGGGTCTTCTGGAATGACCCTACTACCTTTATGGGCCTTGAACGTGTCAGTTGCATTGCTGTCCATGCAGAGTCAGAAAGCTCTCGGATTTCATCAAAAATATCTTAATTTGTGTTCTAAAGATGAATTAAGGTCTTACAGGTTTGTAACAAAATGAGGGTGAGTAATTAATGACAGGATTTTCATTTTTGGGTAAACTATCCTTTTAACTAGAAGTATAGAGCTGTTGACATTTTTTCCCACACCAGTACTGAGATAAAAAATTTCAGATAAACCCACCCTTAAATAGCAGATTGAAGCAAAACAAACTGTGGTTGTTGGTCAGATGGTCTTAGATCCTGTCCGAGTAGGCGTTTCTTGGCCGGAATAAGCTGCAATGTGGACCAGACTGTATGCCATTTAATTAAAGCTCTGCTAAACAAGACAACTAGATATGTGACTTGTAACTGCTTACAACTTAGTAGTGTCTTTTTCACATTTTATGCAGTTCTCTTGTGAACATAGCAGCCGTTCTTCTCTAAACCGCTCTAAAATCCATTTAAAGCAGGGATCTCTTCCATTTGCTCTGCTCTGCAGGAGTCTGCTACTAGATTGGGCCGTTGTTGATTTTGCTGTTGCTTTTGGCTCCTGGTGCAGTTACACTGTTTTGCCAGCTGTGTGCCGTCTTTTGTTTTTGCTCCCAGTATCACGTGCTGGAGATTCAAGGAGGTGTTTTCTCAACGTGCCAACAGTTGCCACAATCTGGCTTGAATCAAGGAAATGAGCCATATTTCTGAAAGAAAGACGTTTGATTAGCATCCATTTACCAAGTGTGAAATTTAGTCTTAATGCGTGAAAGTGTAAAACGATATGCTCGTTTTACAGTTACTTTTACAACCAGCTCTGAGTCAGAAACTGGCTTAATATGAGGAAAATCTTCAACTGAAGCCTCAAAAGAAGCTGATGTGTCTATAAAGACATCAGAGCGGAAGGTTGTTTGCAGCTCTATGTAAAATGTTTGAATAGCCAGCGGTTTTTGGACTTTGAACTTCACAGTGGTTTGTGTATTGTGCTGGTCTTTATATAGAGTATTGAACACATATATTAGCAGACAGCACACTGCCTTTGTAGCTTCAGCTGTTTACACAGTTGAGTCACTGTGTGTACATTAAAAGGAACCGCAACATTAGACTGTTACACACTCCGCCATTTGTCCTGCTCATGTTATAGCTGCATAGAGGAGCACATGTCAGAAGAATAACCAGTTTCCCTTTAATTTCTTTCTTTCTTTCTTTCTTTCTTTCTTTCTTTCTTTCTTTCTTTCTTTCTTTCTTTCTTTCTTTCTTTCTTTCTTTCTTTCCTTCTTTCCTTCTTTCCTTCCTTCTTTTTCTTTATTTCATAATTGTTTCCTTTCCTTTACTTTGCTTTACTGTTTCTTAGTTTTTCTTTTGTTCCTTCCTTCCTTCCTTCCTTCCTTCCATTATTCCATTTCTTTCCATGTTCCTTGAATTCCTGTTTCCTTCTTTCAGTCTTTCCTTTCCATTCCTTCCTTCCTTCATTTCTTCCTTCCTTCCTTCATTCCTTTCTTCCCTCCTTCTTTCCTTCTTTTCTTCCATCTATCCGTCTTTCCTTCCTTCATTAATCCCTTTCCTTCTTTCCTTAATTTCTTTCCTTCCTTCCTTAATTTTTGTTTTTCTTTCTTTCTTTCTTTCTTTCTTTCTTTTTCTTTCTCCTTTTCCTTTTTGATTTCCTTCATCTTTTTAATCTGTCTTTTCTATTTTTGCTTCATTTAATCCTTTTTTTCTTTTGTTCCTTCCTTCCTTCCTTCCTTTCTTCTTTCCTTTCATTTCTTTCCATATGTTCCTTGGTTTCCTGTTTCTTCTTTCAGTCTTTCATTTTCCTTTTCTTTCCTTTTATTTTCCTTTCCCTTCCTTCCTTCCTTCCTTCTTTTCTTCCATCCATCCATCCTTCCCTCCTTCATTAATCTCTTTCCTCCTTTCCTTAATTTCTTTCCTTCCTTACTTAATTAATACTGTTTTTCTTGCTTTCTTTTCCTTTATTTCTTTCTTTCTTGCTTTCTCACTTTCTTTGCTTTCTGTTTTAGTTTCATTTCTTCCCTTCCTCCTTTTTTCTTCTTTTCCTTTTTGATTTCCTTCCTCTTTTCAATTTGTCCTTTCTATCTTTCCTCCATTCAATCCTGTATTTGTTTCTTTCTTTTGTTCCTTCCTTCCATCCATCCTTCCATTTCTTTTCTTATGTTCCCTGGTTTCCTTCCTCAAATTTTTCCTTTAATTTCCTTTCCTTTCCTTCCTTTTCTTCATTTAATCAATTTATTTTCTTCCTTTCTTAATGTTTCCTCTTCCTTCCTATTTTCCTACCTCCTTCCATCCTTCCTTTGTTACCTTTCCTTCTTTTTTAAATTTCTTTCCTTCCTTAATAATTTCCTTCCTTTCTCCCTTACTTTCTTTTCTCCCTTTCCCTTTCCCCTTCTTCTTTCTTTCTTTCTTTCTTTCTTTTTTTTTCTTTGCTTGCTTGCTTTGCCTTCTACCATTCTTTCCTTTCTTCCCTTTCTCTTTTTTCCCTTTGTCTCCTTCTTTTCTACCTTCTTTCCATCTGTCCTTTCTATCTGTCCTTTATTTGTTAATTTCAGTCCTGTATTTGTTTCATTTTGTTCCTTCCTTGCATTACTTTCCTGTTATTAATGTTTATTTCCTTTGTTTCCTTCCTCCAGTTTTTCCTTTCCCTTTTTTAATCCATTTATTTTCATCCTCTCTTGATTTCTCCCCTTGCTTCCTTTGTTTCTTCCTTCCTTCCTACCTTTTCGTTTATTTAAAGTATTTAAATAAAGTATTTAAAGTATACTTACCCCCAGTGCAGTGTTTGCATAACTTTTTCAGCCGACATTCAGGTTAATGTTCCTCAGAGCATTCAACTTAAAGGCTAAACCAAATGGCTTACGTCTGTTTGACTGAGGAGGAGTGAAGAATTAGAAACCTGACAGGCCATCTCCCTCGTTAAGGCATCCGGTCGTTTCCATGCAGAGCACATCCCAGAATTCACTTCCTCTGTCTTTCACTGCGGTCTCGGTCGGGGATGGGAGGAAAGGAGGAGGATCGTGGGATGACCGGCGGCTGAAGCGAGTGTGGGAGCGTCCGCTCTCTGTCTCCGACCTCACAGAGAGCTGTGCACTGAATATTAAACTTCTCTCTCCATTGTACCAACGGCTGTTTAGACTTCTGTCAGCGAAATGCCAAATTTAGTTATTTTTATTTGTGCTATGTGTTTTTCCATACTGACAGATGGAACTGTCAGATTTTTATTGCCCTTGGCTTAGAAGACGTTGTTCAAGGTCAATGCCAAGGAAGTCTTTTAATGGAGCAGAACAGAATAATGGTCTGTTAATTCAGTGTCGGCCCTAATCAAAGCTCCGATAGATAAGCGGAGAATCTGCACCGCGATGGCTTTCTTTATCAGGCAGTCTGGATCGACCTCTCGCGATTGATTCCGGGGAGAACAGAGCATCTCTGTGTCTGTGGCCCAGCGGAGCTTGTCCTGCGAGTGACTCCGCTCATATTAATCATTTATGTGGTTCCCAGGTGTCTGGCCTGTTAACTGACTTGCAGTGACCACAGGGGAGAACCCCACTGCTTCCCTCCTCTGCACACTTCCATCCTTCAAAACCTCTCTGCTTCTCTTCTCACCTAATCTCAAGAGGCTACTCATGCCAGCTGAGGGTTTACGGCCTCGTTCTCCCACCCTCTGTCACGCTCTATCTCTTTCCATCCCTGATTTTGGAAAGATTGCTTCAATTAAGCTAACGGCGGGGTTCCTTAAGCCATTAGCCGTGTTGCTGGAAGCCGAGCACTGTCTATCTTCGCTCTGCTCCCTGTAGATTGAGGAAGCCACATGCTGCTGTCTGTACACTGTCTGGTTATTCATGTCACAAGCTCTCTTGCTAATCACATGGAAACACCAATGTTATTGTTGTTGCTTTTTAAAATTAGTGTCTGTTCAGGATTTTTTTAGATCAGCTGTGGGTTTATTTAGTTATTTTGTTTAGCTTTGACCATCTTTGCATAGCTCTTCCTTAGATAAACAATAATTTGGTGCCGGTAACATTGTACAGTGATGTACCAGATGCTAATAATGCATACTCAACAATTTATTGGGTACCATGCATTTACTGTCATTGCTATTATTGATCATATTTGGGGTTAGAGATTACTTTTTTCAAAGCAAATCAGATTTTTCAACTAGTTGACAATAAAACTGACATATTTCTGGAGACTCTAAGGGCAAAAGTGTAATCAAGAAATTGGGTTCTTCTGACATGAGATCGCAAATGGCTGAAATGCACCACGCAACTTTTAAAATCTGAAAAGTTACATTTTGGAAATGGTTACAGAAGAAATCTGGGCACTGATACATACACTGAACACTTTCAAGTCGTTCTGAACACAATACTCTGTGTTTTAAAACTGTGTATTAAAATTGGCTCCAAATATCAAACATGTTTAATATCCTACTGGACAGAATCATAGTCTTAAGCAAAACAAAAAAAAATCATACATTATGGACTACACAATTTTCTATGAAATTGGCCAACTCTAACTGCCCAAAAATCTGTTTACTGACTTTGACTTTTGGCAACTAGCTTCGACTGGTCCAGACTGCAAACTGGGACAAAAATCTGAACAAAAGTCATTTAGGCTGCATTTTCACTGGCACAAAAAAAATGTGATTTTTCACTCAAGTTTGAGACAAATCAGAATTTTTCATACATGTGTAAACACAAATCCTCAAGATCCAATTTTGTCGCATCCAATCTGGGTCACTTCCAAATGTGGTTTTAAAACAGATACATATCCAATATCTGGACATCCGACCTACATCTAAACACACATATAAGATTTTAAGATGCAAGATGCAAAAAGGTACCAATAAGTACATATCACTGCAGTTTCCAACAGACATGAACTCTGGAGGCGGTAAAACAGCAACCTCTTGTAATCGTTTTCATACACAGTTAATGATTACAGACATAACAAGCTTGCTCGGTAGCTTATCTGGCACAGAATTGCACTTAGGATGCGGAATCCCTGGGTGTGAATCCCGTGAAAAACATGACTCATGATGAAAGAGCTGAAAAATGAGAGATCGAAAAAACAAGCTAAAACGGCATGCTTGCGATTGCGTTTTTAAATCACATTTGCTTTTGTTCATACTATCAGGTAGGTTTAGATGTAGTGTAGATGGTACACGAGCGCCACTCAACGGACATTTTTGCAGTGACTTGTACAATTGTACAGCTATGACCAGCTAAAACCAGGCTTGTTGACCAGCTAAAACCAGCCAACCAGACTAGGCTGTTTTTAGCTGTTTTTTTCACCAGGGTAAAACCATTGTCACATAAAACGTACCATATGTACGTTCATCTGTTCCAGAAGAAAAAAAAAGAACATTTCTCTTTGTGCCACTCAGTGGACATCGTGTTTTACATCTTGTGAAAAAGTTCCCACAGGTACGATTTCGTCATGAGATCAGGCTGGTTTTTGTAATTAAATCAACAAGGGTAATTTCCCCTCTCTCTCACACACCCTCTCTCATTAATTCATTCAAATAAATATCTTACAGCACTACTTTATTTCACTTCCGAAAAAAAATATCTTAATTTGTGTTCTGAAGATGAACAAAGGTCTTACAAGTTTGGAACGACATGATAGTGAATAATTAATGACAGAATTTTTAGTTTTGGGTGAACTAACCCTTTAAAATAAATACTCATTGTAGTAACCTAGAAATGCATTTATTTTTTGTGAGGAGCCGCTGATACTCTGACCTCTTTCAATCTGGATATGACTGTGATGTGAAACGGGTCTAAGAGGGAGGTTAAAGGGTAACTAGTGCGCGTGGGCTGATAAATTTTCGATTTTCTGGAATGACAGCCAGATGCAGATGCCCAAACGTGTGTCCTTTGTCCTGTTGTCGAGGGCAGATGCAAGCATCCTGGTGGACAGCACCGTGGAGAGCCCTCACTGAGAGAGGAGGCATCTGCTGCGCTTTTCAGAGACCTCCTCTTGTTCCTCAGCTCCAGTCTCCCTCTCCTTTCAGCCCAGGCGGAACTCGTCACCTCTTCACGTCCTCGCTCTCATCGTGCCATCCCTCACAAACAGACAGATGTCTTATTTTCTACCACCTGCAGAGCTCCACCCACCCACCGGGGTCGATCTTCCTGCCGACCCACGTTCATGCCCACAGTCAGTGACACTGGGGCTTTTCAACTTGGCAGGCGAACATCGATCGGCAACGATTTCCTGTCAGCGATGACTGAGCGGGCTGGAGATTGATCACTCGCAATTGTCTAATTGTGTGGCGTGGGATTGCGCGCATGCTTATTTGTGCGTTTCCATCCAAGTGAGTGAATGAAACCAAAGGGAAGGGATTTTATAAAGTGCTTGACAACTGTAGACCTCCCACTCCAAACGCTATGGCTTAGATTCTTCTCATTTGCAATCTGCCAGCAAGGACAATGTGTGTGTCCGGGGGTAGTCCATTGTCTTTCAAATGAAGCTGTCCCCCTTCCAAAACTGGAACAGAAGGTCATGAAAGCTCCCTCCGTCCTACGCTTGAAAAGCTCATTTGTGGGTGGACCTCTTTGTTGATGCAGATTCTGCTGATTGTGATGCAAGTCCAAAATTCGCAGTCCCTCTACATTGACCTTGTCCTAGACCAGCGTCATCCTGTATTTAGAGCAATTCATCAACGACGCCTACTCGCTTGGCTCATTAATATTAAAAACGATGAACTCATGTGGAGTACGCGAGAGCATCCTATCTAAACCGATAACTAGTATTGATTGCGATTCATATGTCGTCAGCTCTATGTAATTCCCTTTTTTTAAACGATCCATACACGATAACAGCTGTGTTGGCAACGTACGCTTATTTTCCCCCAGGTTTTGCCCACTCAAAAATCAATCAGGAAAAAAAAATAGATTGTTCTTTTCACAGTGAGTGGCGGTGTCTGACTGTTTGTTTGGCTCCTTGCTTAACAACTGGCTTCAAATTGACTTCCCAGCCATTACTCCGTAGTCAATTTGAGTTGATTTGATCTTAATTCATTCAGGATGTGTGCTGGTGCAGCCCCTGGGCTGTTTTGGGGGGTTAGCATTGATTTTTAGTGCTGAAACTTTTTAGTTATTTTATTGGTATGGTGTTCGGTATGAATTTATTACCAGACTGGATTGGCAAAAATAGGATAGAGAGGCTATTAAAACAGAAGGCTGGTTGTGGTGAGCTGCATGGAAGACTGAAGCTCCTTTATGATTACTTCAGCATGGGTTCTCTGGCACTGGATCAAACAACACACAGGACAAATGGGTGAGAAACTATTGTCCACACTGGTGAGAACAGGGCAGTCACACCAGACATGCTGCTGTAATTCAGCCAAAAAGATCTTTATTCTGCTGAATAAAGATGGGGTGAATTAAAATGAGGGTTTAAGGTTGACTGGTAATGTATATTGCTCATGATGATTAAGACTGGGGGGTTGTTTCCAATTCAGTATTTTTTTTATGGTAGGCTAATACTTTACAATAAGGTCCCTTTAGTTGATGATGCATTAAGTAACCGATTTTATTACAGATTTTTTTTCTTTGTTAAAGTTACATGCACCAGTTCATTTTAGTTCATGATAACTCTGGTTCAATAAATAGAACTTTCTTTCTTCAGTCTAAAAGAAATTAAGGTTTTTGAGGAAACCTTCAGGATTTTTCTCCATATAGTGGACTTCAATGGGGATCAATGGGTTGAAGGTCCAAATTGCAGTTTCAATGCTGCTTCAAAAGGCTCTACACAACCCTAGCTGAGAAATAAGGGTCAAAGCTAGTGAAACGATCAGTTTAAAAAAATAAATAAATAAATAATGTATATACTTTTTAACCACAAATGCTTTTCTTGCACTAGCAAGAAATATATTGTAATGTGCAAGACTTAATTATATAGTAATGTTTTGACTTGAACCATAAAGGGATAGTTCACCTAAAAATGAAATTTACTCACCCTCATGTTGTTCCAATGTTATTGGACTCCATTGTCTTTAACAGTTCTTTTAACATTCTTCAAAATCTCATCTTTGTGTTCTGCAAGAGAAAAGAGCAGTCCTTGAGGTTTGGAATGACATGAGGGTGGGTAAATGATGACAGCATTTTCTTGTTTAGGAGAACTATACCCTTAAACTAAAACTAAACGTTTTTTACCTTTTCCAGACTGAAAAGAAAAACTGATATCTGTTATTGGCCATTCAAAACTAAGAAATAAATAAATACTTTAAAGGGATAGTTTACCCAAAAATGAAAATTCTGTCATTAATTACTCACTTTCATGTCATTCAAAACCCGTAAGATCTTCGTTTATCTTTAGAACACAAATTAAGATATTTTTGATCAAATCCAAGAGCTTTCTGACCCTGCATAGACAGCAATGCCACTGACACGTTCAAGGCCTGGAAAGGCAGTAAAGACATTGTTAAAATAGTCCATTTGTGGTTCAACCGTAATGTTATGAAGCTATGAGAATACTTTTTGTGCGCAAAGAAAACAAAAATAATGACTTTATTCAACAATTTCTTCTCTTCTGTGTCAGTCTTCAGTGTCACATTCAGTGTATCAATGCAGGGTCAGAAAGCTCTTGCATTTTATTGAAAATATATAATTTGTTTTCTGAGGATGAGTAATTAATGACAGGATTTAAATTTTTGGGTGAGCTATTTCTTAGATCTATTAATTAAGATCAAATTCTCATTTCCCGAAGATGTGAAATAGTCCAGGTTATTTGACAGAAGAGATCAATTTCTTGATCTCTAATCAGAGGCTTGCACATTTGTCCCACAGAGTTCACACAGGATAGCTACAATCTTAAAAAGCTGAGTTCTCCATTACTCCCACAGTTGGAGTGCAAGACTCTTGGGTATTTCATAAGTCCGTGTTATCAGCAATCCTCTCTGGAAATGACGCAGCCTCAGGCACCTGTGAATGAATTAACATCCATTACATCAGCTGCTCACAATGCTTGTTGCCTATACTGCAGTCATCACCTACACAGCAGTATAAATCATACTCACTTATCACTGTGTGTTCTCTGTGCTTATCCTTGGCTTGACTTATCCTAGTATTTGACTTCTGCGTGGCGTATTAAAGGGATAGTTCATTCAAAATGAACAGTTCTGTCATCATTTACACGCCTTCAAGTCATTCCAAACTGGTTTGACTTTCTTTTTCTTTCTTAGTGGAGCACAAAAGAAATATAACTTTTTTCCAAGTAATGAAAAAGAATAAAGATACATGCTTCCAACTGCCAAAATGACATAAAAGCGCCAAAACAACTCAGACTGTCTAAAGAAAGTCAAAAGTTTATGGGTGAGCGATTCCTTTCACTATACAGTTCACTACATCCCTAAACATAGAGATTTTTTTTATTTTTTTTATTTTTTATTAATTACCATGAATTTAAATGGAAACTGTGGAGAAACGCATTAAAAAAGCCTGTGTGTGTGTGTGTGTGTGTGTGTGTGTGTGTGTGTGTGTGTGTGTGTGTGTGTGTGAGTGATTTGCACAAGTATCTCACTATTAGACTGCCAAAGGTGACATTAAGTCCCAAACAAATGCAGATTTCACTCCTAGTGGATTTATACAGCTGTATACAACTATAAGTACAGTATGGGTACCTTACATAAAGAAACTACAGTATATGCTTTATTTTAGCATCAAGCAATGCAAATAATTGGGTATTTGACATAAATCTTTAAGTAGTGATGTGAGTATCCTGTAATAGGAATAACTGCATTATAAATAAACGGCGTTACTAACTTTTTTTAAACAGCATTACATTTACTGGGGCATTACTATAATTTTCGCATTGCATTCTTCTGAGGTAAATTCTAGCTTATTCCTCTCATCTTCTTCCAGAAACGAAAAGATAAAGGTTCACGTTTGTTTACGGAGGTGATGTGGGTGTTTACCTACATGTCGAAAATGATGTTTAAAATTGGAGATGCGGAGCCGCTTATTGGCGTGATTTACATTAGAGATAATGAGTTTAGATGGGAAAAACTGTAGCTCGCGTTGGTTTCATACAGATTACTTTATCAGAGAATATAGTTTTCAATTTACTTCATTTAAAAGTAGTCATTTCAAGTTTTCTATACATATATTTTTCATGTCTGTGAGGCACGTATTTGTGGAGATTCAGGTTGTTTTATTTATGCGTCTGTGAAGAGTGGTGATGGAGACCGAGGCGGCAGAGAGTGCACCCTGTTTATTTTACAAAAGCACATGGTTTTGTTGTTATTATGACTATACACAAATTAAAGTAGACCCTTTGCAGTTTGCAGAGTATTTTTAGTTCTTCTGGTGCGGTCTTCGACCCCAAAAGATTAGCAATGTTGCTAATCTTGTGGATGTTTTTTTATGTCCTTGGAACGACCCCAACAACGTGATATTTAGCCCCTGAAAGGTGTCTCTCACATTGTCCCACAGCAGCATTAAAATATTTTAGAGTAGTGTACAATGTTTTATTCATTTACCATATGTAATATTGGGGGCATCCAAGTTATTTGACACATTTGAAACATTTTAAAAAAATATATCACAATAGTTACTTTCCCTGGTAACTAATTGCTTATGCTTATAAAGCATCATAAAGATACAGGATGTGGTTATGTAGTAAACTACACATTTAGTATAAAAGAGACCTATTATGCCCTTTTCACAAGATGTAATATAAGTCTAAAGTTTCCCCAGAATGTGTCTGTGAAGTTTCAGTTTAAAATACCCCACAGATCATTTATTATATCATTTTGAAAATGCCCATTTTGAGTGGGCAAGCAGTAAACGCTGATTTCCTGCATGTCTCTTTAAATGCAAATGAGCTGCTGCTCCCCGCCCCCTTTTCCAGACAAGAGCTGTGCCTTTACAGCTCGTACCTCAGATATTCTACTAAAAAATATCTGGTTGGTTTTGATTATCATGTCTATCGCACTAAAGTCATGCGATTTAAACAATATTAGTTTAAAAGTCTGATATAGGGTTTTCTGAGCACACACATCTGAAGTACTAAACTAAACTTTTCTTTCATGTCGTATTGCGCTTAGACTGTCAAATACACACAAGTTTATGTTAAAAACACACATGAGTTACAAAACCAGTCGGTTATGTCTGTGCTGGGAAAGAAATTGCATGATTATATTAGATCAGTTTGGCAGCAGCGTAATATACAGTAAATAAATCAATAAATCCACTGCTCTCTTGTCTCCTCTGAGGCTGGGACTCTAAATAGTTTTCTGTGCTCATCTGTGCAGCCAATGACTAAACAGTTAGTATGCTTTGCTCGAGCTTTCGCCATGGCTTTAGTGCTGGTACACCATTGACACTTGCGAAAACAAAATTATGGCGCTGTGGGTAGAAATGTGCAGCTTAAGGGGTAATAATATTATAATAAAATCCCCTTTCTACATCACAGGGAGAGCGAAATCTGACACGCTCGTTTTTTCAAATGCTGGCAGAGAAAGGCTTACCAAAACAAAGTTACTGGGTTGTCCTGGGGCCTTGATTATAGCACTTAAACATGAAAAGTCAGATTTTCCATGATAATCTGTCCTTTAAAGATGTCAGTCATTTTCAGTAGGTGTAAACTTGGGTAATAATATTAGGACCGGTTTTAGTGTGAGCTAATAGACTTCCTGACTGGAGCACACATCCATGTAGACTCCTCTCTTCACTGGACCATGGGGTGTCGTCAAGACAACCTCACGCTACAAAGAGCCTTCACAGGCCCATTCAGAGGCACGAGAGAGAGGGGCTTTTGTGCTGAAGTTGTGGGTGGGAAGTAATATATTCATTTAGTGTGCAAACAGACAAATAAGCAGGCTAACCCGACTCTGTTCTCTATCGCGTTTCATATCAATGAGCCGCAAACAGAAGTCCACATTGAACATGCTTTCCGTTTGTCAGCGAGATGAATTAGCGCCGGAGATGGTCATACAGATTACATATTGACACAGACACACACTCACACATCCGTATATGAACTCATGTCACAATGAAGCCGACAGCCTGGATAAGCTTGGATTTATTAAAGGAGAAGTTCACTTCCAGAACAAAAATTTACAGATAATCTACTTGCTTACATCCAAGATGTTCATGTCTTTCTTTCTTCAGTCGTAAAGAAATAGTTTTTTGAGGAAAACATTTCAGGATTTTTCTCCATATTGTGGACTTCTATGGTGCCCCGAGTTTGAATTTCCAAAATGTGGTTTAAATGCAGCTTCAAACAATCCCAAATGCGGCTGTAAACGATCCCAGTTGAGGAAGTTGACCTCAAACGCTTGTCTCGTCTTGCTCTGCCTGAACTCTGTTTTTCCGGTTCAAGATAGTTCGGGTATGTCGAAAAACTCCCAATTAACTTCAAAAATTCAAAAAATCATCCTACATCGCCACAGAAGTATCGACCCAGTGTTTCTAAAGTGAACATGCAAAGAGTATTTAACACCCTTAAAGGGGTCCTATTATGCTTTTGCACTTTTTGAACTTTAGCCAGTGTGTGGTGTGTATGTTTGGGCATAAAAAACAAATACAAAGTTACAAATCTCAAAGTCCACTCCAAAGGGAGATATTTAGTTTTTAAAAAATCCCTTTTAAAGAACTACATCGAACGACTCGTTTGGACTACAGCGTTTGTTTTCCGGATGCAATGATGTCACAACGCAAAGACATGAACATCTTGGATGACAGGAGTGAGTATATTATCTGAAATGAATGAACATATAAACACATAATACTAAAAGCTGTACAGAGTTGTGGTCTGTAGGAACACAAAACAAAGAGCTAACTCCTCAGCTGAGAGTAAAACGTGAGGTTGATAGGTTTTACAATGATTGTTAGTTGCCTCGTAAATGTTCATCCGTGTTGATGTTAATGGCTTTAACTATATATGGATGGCCAGTATTATGCTGAGGCCTTTGGCTCTGGTTCAGCTGCCATAATAAGTGAGTCATTTGTGATGCTGTCCTGCAGGAATGTGATTTGGTGCGAGCAGCCGACATAACTCGGGGGAGCGTGAATGTGAGGGCGGGGTGATATCAGCTGGCTCTTTCATCATACTGCTGCTAAATACAGTTACTACAGGCTGATGTGTACAGTCACTGACACAGCACATGTACCCTGACTCATACAGTACAGCGCTGCCTTGTCTAGACACAGGAGACCATCAGTCAAAATGCAACTAAAACTCAATGCTTAAAGGCCTAGTCATATTTAGTGTGAGAATTTTAATCCCAAAAGGTTTTCAGTGAATTTTAAAGAATCTTCACTTAACTTTTGGATACAATGACTGTTCATGAGCATTGCCATAATAAACAGAATATTAAGAAATATTTACCTTACAAATGCAGTTTATTATATAAATAGTTATTTGTAAAATTAATTGTATTTATTTTTAAATGTAATTATTTTTAATATTATTTATTAATTATGTTATTTAAGTTATATTATTTACTAATTAATATTTATGTGTATTATATAATTTAATAATTAATAATTATTTGTTAGGTTATTAGTGAGTAGTGGTGTAGTAATTACCTTATTTATGTCAAACATAATTATTTTAATTATTAATTTAATTTAAAAAACATTTATTAATAATTAAATATGAAGCAAATACATTTTATTATATCACTAGATATTTGTAAGCTTATTAGTGAGTGGCATAATACTTATCATATATAATTATAATAATATTGTTCAAATATTATTTATTAAATGTTTATTTTAATAATTATTATTATTATTTATGTAATTGTGTGTATTATATAAATTAATAATTATTTTGTAAGATTATTAGTGAGTAGTGATCTAGTAAATTGTAATAAAATTATTACAATTTAATATAAGATCATTCATTAATAATGAAGTATGGAAATACAATTAATTATCTCAATAGATATTTGTAAGATTATCAGTGAGTAGTGATCATCAAATGTGAAATGTGATTTATTAATTAGTAAATATTTATTTTAATGTCTAAATATTTATAATTAATAATTATATTATGCAAGTATTAAGTATTATGTAATTAAAAAAATTAAGTATGTATTGTATAAATATAGTTGTAAGATGTGAGTAATGATGTAATAATTATGTAGTTATTACATTATTTTTCATTTAATTATTAAAAGATCATTTATGAAGTATTATACAAATACAATTTATTATATAAATAGTTCTTTGTAATATTATCAGTGAGTAGTGGCATAATAATTATATGTAATATTTTATTTTAATGTATTTATTTAAATATTATTTTTTAATTAGTAAATTTTTATTTTAATGTGTAAATACTTTCATAATATAATTATTATAAATATTACGTAAAATATTATTTAATTATTAAAGAATTGTTTATTAATGATTAAATGTTTATTTTTATATTATTTTTATTTAATTATTTGCATATAAACATGTATTATAAATTGTGAGTACTGATGTAATAATTGTACTTATTAGATTATTTTTAATGTAATTATTAGGTCATTTATTAATTATTAAATATTATACAAATACAGTGTTATGTAAATAGTAGGGCTGTCAATCGATTAAATTTTTTAATCGCGATTAATCGCATGGTTGTCTTGAGTTAACTCGCGATTAATCGCACATTTTTATCTGTTGTAAATGTACCTTAAATTAACACTTTTTAAAGTTTTTAATACTCTAATCAACATTGGCATGGATGCTTTAAGCAAATATGTGTTTATTATCAGTGAAACCATACTTGACTAGACTAACTTGTTTCAAATGTCATAGATGTTTTTCAAATAACTTGTTCATGTCTATTAGACACATGAAAAAAAGAACATAGAAACACCAGGTTCCCATTACTTCTCTTTCTTTGCACTGAGCAATTTACTTACACAAGCCTGTTTACATTATTTGCAGGACAGGGCAGCTCACTTCTTCTGAACATGCAAAATCTACATTTATTATTACATTTGTTTGCCTCTCGGTGCCCACATACTGTCATTTGATGCAGCCAAGTTCTCAACAAAATGTTTCCATTGTTTTGATGTAATATTTCTGTTATCAGACAACCAAAGTAATATGAAATAATAACTGAAAAAAAATCCTGAATTATGATCATGATTCAATCACTGAAAAGAATCATTTACCGGCATCTGGACATAAGTCACTATTCCCTGCATTATTATCGTTGTTTTTAACTTCCTGTTTGAATGCCTTCAGGATCCTTTGACTTTTTAGGAGTTTAGCCATTTAAAGTTATGTGATCCCAAAAACCTGCTTCTTTTATGTTTTAATGTATTGTTTTGGTTATAATGTACTGATTGGAGAGCCTGGTCTCATGCAAATGCGCACTAGCACGACTTTCTGTTTCTATTTGGCGTGCTATTAACAATTAAGCTGAAATTAAATTTGGAGTACATATGATATGCAATTATGCATGTGTTTGACGTGCATTTAATACGCCGTTTTCGCGTGCATACTCGTATGTGGCTTTACGCATCAACCCCACAGCAACAATCCTAACGTACACCGACTCCGCTTGCATTCATTAAATATGGCAGAAGTGCCGGTGTACGCAAAAGGATAAAATACAGAAGTACCTGCGTACCGGCCCACTTCAAGCACTGGAATGAACATAACATCTGTTTTAACTGAAAGCGCTGCTCCACTGCCGCTCGCTGAACAGAGCAGACGCAGATATGAAGAGAGGGAGGTGCGCGCGCATTCATTGGGAGACCACACGCACGTTCAGCAAAACCGAAGAGCCTCAGAAACTATATTGGGTTTGTCCAATTATGTGTTTATGTATTGTTGCTAGACACTTTTCGATAGGTTGGCAGCACTGCATCCATTTCTTTAACTATGGGCTAGGTAGTGGGTCAAACAGAAATGCGCGCTGCGTTAATCGCGCGTTAATAAAATTAGTGCCGTTAAAATGAATTTGCGTTAACGCGCGATTAACGCGTTAATTTTGACAGCCCTAGTAAATAGTTATTTGTATGGTAATCAGTCGTAATATGTATATAATATTAAATGAAATATTTTACTTTTTAAACGTAATTATTGAAATTATTTATTAATTAGTAAATGTTTATTTTAATGTGTGAATATGAAATATAATTAATAATTATATTAATCAAGTATAATATTAAAATATTATTGAATTATTGAAAATGGTTTATTAATGAATAATTGTTTTTTAGATATTTTTATTTATTGTATATAATGTATATAAATATGTATTATATAAATAGTTGTGAGTACGGATGTAATTATGTAGTTTATTATCTGCATTATTTTTAATTGAATTACTATATAATTTATTAATTATGAAGTATACAAATACAATGTATTAAATTATAGTTATATAATTAAATAGTATAATGTAAAATATTATTTAATTATTAAAAGATTAATTAATTATTAAATGTTTATTTTTATTGTTATTTTTATTTAATTATGTGTATATAAATATGTATTATATAAATAAATGGTTGTAAGATCATCAGTGAGTTCTGATGTAATAATTATGTAATTACATTATTTATTTGAATTTAACTTATTTATTTTTATTTCTTATTTAAAGATCATTAATTATTAAATATTTTCTATTTTCTATTAAATTATTATATCAATAATTATTTTTAAGATTTTCTGAGAGTAGTAATGTAATAATTATCATACGTAATATATCATAAAAAAAAGTTAATTTGTTAAATGTAATTATTTAAATACGATTTATTAGTTACCAAATTTTAATTAATTACTAAATGTTTATTTCATCATTTTATTTAATTGTGTATATAAATAGATGCATTATATAAATAGTTTTAAGATCATCATTGGGTACTGATGTATAAAATATGTAGTTATATTTTGGAAATATTTTTTATTAATGATTAAATTTTTATTTGTAATACATATTTATTATTTAATTATATGTATTATTATATAGTCACATAATAATAGCAGTATGTTCTTCTTTATGCAAATCTGTTGGCTATTATAAGCTATTGGAAAGTAGCTATAAAGTAAATTATAAAATTGAATTATACCTGACATAATGGTGAGTAAATGATGATTCAACTATCGCTTCATCATATATTTCAAATGTACTTGAAGGCATGACTTGATTCTCATGACCCTTCATTGACCTCAGTTTGGCACCAGCCTACAACGCCCAATTGAGTCCCTGTCACATCAGGGTCACTCAGACACCCTTTTCTTTGTCCCATCACTGTACAATTCATGAAAGCAGCACACACAAAGCATCTGGAGTTTGCTATGAGGGCTCAGAGTGTGCTGAATAATTGAAAACGCCCCAAACCTCAAGCTCGCCTCAGGACATCCCCCGATAAACACGCGTCCCACAGCCACGTGAGCCGTCTTTTCATCTGAATGTCGGATTGGGCTCCAAAAGTGGCTGTTCACCCTCACCCGCAGGTGTGCGGCTCGTCCACCACCCCCGGGATTTTATTTCTGGTCAGTCAGGCAGGACAAAAGCTACTTTCTCAGATGGGGACGGACATCACCCCTCTGAAAAACACTATGATGGGAAAACCCATGAAAAATTCATGAGACGCAGACATATTCGGAAGCTGCTGGGGGCCTTTAAATGCTCCTCAAACAAAGTGACTTGCATTGTGTTGAAGTGATGTTTAACATGTGCCTTGTTAAATCTGATTTTTCAGATCTGAACTCTGACTGGCGTCTGATAAGCCGCTCCACGATGTCTTGCCAAATCCTGAAATGCATTGGCTTTAATTGTAATTGCATATAATTTCGGTAATTAATCTTGGCGGATGTCTTCTTTTTCCTCATTCTCAATCATTGATTCCGCTTCCTTCCTTTCTTGATCAGCATCCAGTTGTTTTTTGGTGGTCTGTTTGGCATCTGGCAAAGTTTCTATTGTGGTGCTGCCACATAAACCAGGATTCGGATCAGCGGTTGTGCTTCTGCATTATTGATCACTTGAGAACAACCTGATCAAAAAGGCTGAATCCCAATTTGCATATGATAGCACAAAACGTACTGTATGTACTGCACTGGCAATATTAGGGTTGAAGCAAATAAAACAATTAAAAATCATGTTTGTTATGAAATAAAAAATATTAGATTGAAAAACAGACTTTAAAGAGGGTTATTATGGTTAACTACAACTAAACAAAACTATTACAATTTATTTACTTTAATAAAATTTAGTATACTGAAATTTAAATAATTTGAATAATTAAAGTTTAAGTAAAAGTGGTCAAATTAATAACTAAAAAAAACTGAAATGAAAATTAACCTAAAAAACGAATTAATTGACAAAAGCACATAACTAAATTAAATTGAAAACATAACAACATTATGTACACTGCAATAAATTTATCTAGAAATAGTATAGCTAAAACCAAAATGTAAAAAAAATAAACAAAATGGTAATATTTACATTTACAATATTTACAACAAAATGGTTATATTTAATATTGCACAAACTAATAAAATGACATCTGCACATAACAAAATGACAAAAAAAATAATTTATGAATGAAATGAAAACCAAAAATATAAAAAGTTAATTTCAAATACTAATAGAAACAATAATACACTAACCCTAATAAACACTGAAATAAAAAATTACAGCTAAATAGAAATATTAAAAAAATAAAACTAATAAAAAATGACAAACAAAACAGAATTACTAAAACTAAATCGAAAATTTAATTGAAAAATAAAAAAATAAAATTCAGGTCAAATAATTCATATAATTAAAAATATTAATGAAAACTATAGCAGTATATAAATATTAAAATAGCACTGCTTTCACACTGCTTTAAATTAAATATTACTAAAACTAAATGTAAATTTAAATGAATTTAATTAAAATAATATAATTCAAAATATTAATAAAACTATAATAGTATATAATTAATACTAAAATAACACTGCTTTAAAATAAGAAACTAACTGAAATAAAACGAGTTTATATTGAAGTACTGAAACTAACACTGAAATAAAAAAATTAAGCGAAATAGAAATATTAAAAGCAAAAACTAATAAATGACTGCACATACCAAAATCACTCAAATGAAATCTAAAATGTAAATGAAAACTAAAAAATATAAAATTCAATTCAGATATAATTCAAAATATTAATACAACTATAATAGTATATAAATAATACTAAAATAACACTGCTTTAAAATAAAAAAACTAACTGAAATAACAATAGTTTATATTCAAGTACTAAAACTAACACTGAAATAAACAAATTAAAGCTAAATAGAAATAATAAAAAATATAAAAACTAATAAAAATGACTGCACATATCAAAATTACTACAATTAAATCTAATATGTAAATGAAAACTAAAAAATATAAAATTCAATTCAAATGTAATTCATATTATTCAAAT
The DNA here is from genome assembly GCF_049309525.1 of Garra rufa. NCBI lineage: Eukaryota > Metazoa > Chordata > Actinopteri > Cypriniformes > Cyprinidae > Garra > Garra rufa. The sequence goes on along the minus strand of NC_133378.1, from coordinate 5,253,992 downwards.
CATATTAAAAATATAATTCAAAATATTAATATAACTATAATAGTATATAAATAATACTAAAATAACACTGCTTTGAAATAAAAAAACTAACTGAAATAACACTAGTTTATATTCAAGTACTAACACTGAAATAAACAAATTAAAGCTAAATAGAAACATAAAAAAGAAAAAACTAATAAAACAATTCTGCACATACCAAAGTTGCTCAAATTAAACTAAAATGTAAATGAAAACTAAAAAATATAAAATTAATTCAATTTAAATGTAATTCATATAATTCAAATTACATAATTTAAAATATTAATAAAAACTGTAACAGTATATAAATAATAATAACTAGAAACTAATGGAAAAAAACTACATTTACATAAAAAAATAACATAAAAATAACACTAAAATAAAAAATAAAGCTAAATAGAAATATTAAAAAGCAAAAACTAATAAAAAATGACAAAGCACAGCAATATTGCTAAACTAAATGTGAAATTTAAATGAAAACTAAAAATATAAAATTCAATTCAAATATATAATTCAAAACCTATAATTCAAAATATTAATAAACTATAACAGTATATGATTATACTAAAATAACACTGCTTTAAAAATAGAAATTCACTGAAATAAAACCATATTACATTCAAAAACTAAATCTACCACTAAAATAAAACATTAAAGCTAAATAGAAATATTGAAAAACAAAAACTAATTAAAAATGACAAAGCAAATATTACAACTAAATCTAAAATTTAATAAAAAAATGTATTCATATCTATAATTTATTATCCAAATTACATAGTTCAGTATATAAATAATACTGCTTTAAACTAGAAATAACTGAAATAAACTAGTTAACGTTCAAGTACTAACACTGAAATAAAACATTTAAACTAAATAGAAGTATTAAAAAACAAAATGAATAAAAATGACAAAACACAACATAATTACTAAAACTAAATATAAAATTTAAATGAAAACTGAAAATATAAAATGTAATTCAAATATAATTCATATCATATAATTCAAAATATTAACTGAAATAAAACTGGTTTACATTCAGCTACTAGAAAACAACTATATTAGAAATATTACAGCTAAATCTAAAATCTAAATGAAAATTAAAATGATAAAATTAAATTCATATATAATTCAAATCATACCATTCAAAATATTAATAAAACTATAACAGTATATAAAAGAACACTGCTTTGAAAATAGAAATGAACTTAAATAAAACTAGTTTATGTTCAAGAACTAAAACTGAAATAAAATTTTAAGCTTAATAGAAATATTAAAAAACAAAACTAATAAAAAATGACAGAAGCACATGACAAAATGACTCAAATTAAATCTAAAATTTAAATGAAAATTAAAATTCAAACCATATAATGCAAAATATTAATAAATGCTATAACCGTGTATAAATTTTACACTGATTTGTAAAATCAGTGTTACAAAGTTGAATTGTAGTCAAACACTTATTAAAAAATGTTTTTTTTAATGGCAGCTGAACTCTATGTCCGCCTTTAGTACAGTAGCACACACACTTGCAATGTTTTGGCTAGACATTTGTGTCTTCATTTGCATAATTCATGTGGAGATTATTTATGGCCTAAGTAATCCAACATTGGGACACACTTTTGCATCATAAATTTTATCTTGAGCAAGGGGTTGTGGGCAATATACGCCCAAAAGCCATGCATGGTTGCTTATTACAAAAATCCATACTATGATTTGAAACGCACTACTCCTAATTTAGCATACTTTGCTTTAAGCAGGCTATACAACTCATGATATGAATTATATGTTAGCATTTGTCTCACATGTGGTTCCGTTCTTAAGCTGCAGTTGCTTTCTGTAATGTCATGTGGCATTTTGGGGGTATCATAGCGTTTCTGTGTTGGTTTGTGTCAGTACACTGGCACATTGAGTTGCTCGCATTGGTTTGTGTGCCAAGTGTAATTGTGGGCACGGGCGAGCTTGTGAAAGAGACTTGTAGAAACCGCAGCATGACAGCGATGGCGCAGACAGATACAGTGAGAGTGCTGAGAAACACTAGACTTGGCTGTGTCCGTTTGCTAGCGTCTCCACCCCATCTGCAACTGTGACATGAGTGGTTTTAGGATGGGGATATTTATAGTGCCGAGGGTCCAGCTGTCATGGGAAGTTTGTCTGCTTGAAGGAAGTGGGACACAGTATCCGAACTATGGGATTCAGGGATTCAGGTTTATTTTTATGGCTGATCCTAACAGACAGGTTGCTGGGAAATCCTGATGTTTTGACAAAAACACCCACAACTGTAAACTCAAGTGCCATCTTAAGACATTTGCATGGGATGCATTTTTTAATAGCTACAGGATTTAATTGTCGCAGCCATGAATCATGATTTGATTTGATTTGAGATATATATATATATATATATATATATATATATATATATATATATATATATATATATATATATATATATATATGTGTATATGTATATGTATATATTTATATGTATATGTGTGTGTGTGTGTGTGTGTGTGTGTGTGTGTGTGTGTGTGTGTGTGTATTTATAATTTTTTTTTTTATTCAATACTTACAGGTATATGTGGAAAGTGTTTCAGTGTCTCAGAAACAGCCGTAAATGTTATTTTTGTAATTTTACAGTTATACTGTAAAATAGTTTATTTTTTTGTGTTGCTATTATTATTATTATTATTATTATGGTTATTAATATTATTATTATTATATTTTTAGAAATAACAATAATTTTAAGAAAAATAATATTTATAATAATAATATTTTTATAAATAATAATAATAATAATAATAATTTTAAGAAAATATAATAATATAATAATATAATTATTTTTTTCTAATTTTATTTAATAATAATAATAATTATTATTATTATTATTATTATTATTATTATTATTATTATTATTAATTTTATTACTCTTATTTGGCAGTAGTAGTATTAAAATAATAACGTATTATTATTCTTATTTTAATAATACTTTTTATTTTAATACAATTATTATTATTTTTTATTTTACAGTGAACTTATACTATTCTTTTGTTTTTATTTTATTCTTATTTAGCAGCAGTAATAGTAAAATAATAACTATATTATTATTGTTGTTGTTGTTGTTGTTATTATAATTATTATTAATAATATTATTATTGTATTAAATTTATTTTTTTATTACATTTAATTTTTTATTTTATCATTCTTATTTGGCACTAGTAGTAGAAAATAATTGTAATAATAATAATTATTATTATAATTATTATTACCACTGCTATTATTAAATAGATTTTCTTGTTTACAGTGAAATTATAGTATTTTCATTTTTACCTTGTATTTTTTTATTATTGATATTTAGCAGTAGTAATATTAAAATAATAATAACTATCATTATTATTATTATTATTATTATTATTATTATTATTATTATTCTTTAATTGATTTTTTTATTTTACAGTGAAACAAAAAGTATTAAGTATTTTTTATTTTATTTTATCATTCTTATTTATCAGTAGTAGTAAAATAATAGTTATTATTGTCATTATTATTACTATTATTGAATAGATTTTTTTAGTTTACAGTGAAATAATAGTATTCTTATTTAATTTTTTTATTATTGATATTTAGTAGTAATAGTAAAATAAAATAACTATTTTTATTATTATTATTATTATTATTAAATGGATTTTACAGTGAAATTATAGTACTAGTAGTAAAATAACAACTATTATTATTATTATTATTACTGTTTTTACAGCAAAATGATAGTATTCATATTTTATTTATTTATTATTCTTTAGTAATAGTATTAAAATAACTATTATTATTCTTATTGAATTAATTTTTTTCATTTTGCAGTGAAATTATAG
>NC_133378.1:5206609-5249611 GCF_049309525.1 Garra rufa | reverse complement strand
TATCTAAAAGTATACACTTATGAAAACTCATATTTTTTAGGCGTTTCCAGTTTTGTTTTCAAGTAAAAATATCTTAAAATCTATAAACTTATAAAAATACATAATAGGTAGGTTCTTTCTAGTTTTATTTTCCAGCAAAAATGAGATATTATTATATCATATTATTGTTTACAGCATACATCTCATTATATTTCCTCATGTTATTAAATATTTTTCTAAAAAAAAAACCTTTTTAAAACTATATATGTTTACTTTATTAAACTGTAATACATAATAAATATTATACAATATATACAAACAATACATTTAAATAAATACATTTACATAAATAATAAAAAATACATTTAAATAAAAACTTAAAATGTATTTGCAATGATTACACTTCTGGAATTTTTTTTTTGTTCTGAAGCATTAATCCCACTATATATCCTTTTTAAAAATGCCTTTAAGATGAAAATAAACATTAAAATATATACTCGGAAAATTATGTTTAATACCTCACAATTATGTAAAATATCATACTAATTATAATAATAAAGTTTTAAGTGTGACAAGCCACAAACACTATTTAGGAAAATTCATTCTGCAGTGTGAAAAGTTGTTTTAAAATGTTCAAATACCTTCCCCGCCTTCAATAAATACAGAATGAATTCCCTGCATGTTATTCATTCTTGCGAAAACATTTTTATCCCTTTTGTGGCCTGATGGATTAATGGTTACCTGGTAACGGAAGCGCTGGGCAGACTGCCCGATTCCTCCACCTTTAACCCGCACCGAGACATGGCCGCTCTGTTCCCCTGCACTCTCTGTGGTCTCACAAACAATCCTAACAGGCACACAAAGAGACCTCCCATTAATCGGTGCACTGGGTCAATACTCTTCATCACACTCTGTATTAATGGCTTCAGGCATTTCTACTCCAACGTCATTAATGAGTGCCAGTAATATCCAACATGCCCTCACTCGCGTTCAGGTTCACTCATACTCATACAGTATGACAGAGCGTTGTCTGATTTACCTGGAGGACACCTCGTATCTGTCGGGGATGACCGTACAGGGGACTCCAGCTACAGTCACAGAGTACTGGATGTCTTCAGCTCTCTGACCTAGATTAGAGCCAGACACTGTGAGCACTGTCCCGCCCTCCACTGGACCAGAAAGAGGCTCAATCTGCAATAAAACAGAAAATCAGCAATGAAGTTAATGAATGATGACAATTCCATAGATTTGCATTGAATCAGAGAGCCTGAAACACTACACTACTGTTCAAAAGTTTGGGTTCAGTAAGATTCATAAGGGGGTTATGCTTACCAAGGCTACATTTATTTGATTAAACATGCAGGAAAACAGTGATATTATTACAATTTAAATCAACTGTTTTCTACAGTTGCAATCAAAATTATTCAACCCCCTTGACCTGAAAGACATATGCTACGGGGAACAAAATTTTATGAAAACAATTCAACAAATGCATCAGTATATATACTATTAGAGAAAGTTCATTAATATACATTTGAGTGATTTTGAGAATGTAACATTGATGAATCATGATAAAATTCAAAATCTAGTGCAGAATCTTTTATTCTTTAAAACCACCAATAAATGCTGCCTGGAAGTGCTTAGAAGCTTCTGTCAGCTCTCTACTGCAATCTTGGCCCATTCCTCACCTGAAAAAGCTTTCACTGATAATCTTTGGTTTTCACTTTGCCACTGCTTTCTTCAAATTCAACCAAATATTTTCAGTGAGGATTAAAATCTGGAGACTGAACAGGCCACTCAAGAACATTCTATGACTGATCCTTGAACCAAGCTTAAGTAGATTTGGATGAATACGTTGTAGGGCTGTGCAATTAATCGCAATCGCAAAAAAATCGCGATTTAAGCACATGCGATTTCTAAACCGCACAAGGCTGCGATTTTATCTATCCCCCAACGGCACCCCCGCCCCCCTTGAACGTCAAGTTCATTTTATTTTCGATATAGCGCCACATCACAAATAGAAGTCATTTAAGGTTATCTTTCCTATAGAACAGGTCTATACATAGTTCTTTTATTAAACATACTAAATAGCCTTATGTTATTTACCTTATTTACACGAAGGCATGGCATTTCTGTCTCTTCATGGTCGCGTGATTACAATGTCTCCTCCAAGAAAACACGGACTGGATCGCGGACTAAAAAGACCGTTTTAATATGAATCCTTCATGTTCCGTTTGCTTCTGTATGTATGAATGGTGGAGACGCGTTTTATTTCTTTACTACATGCAGACTGAAGCACACGTGACGCTCCCGCTAATTTTTGCCTTTGCATCTCACATGAACAGATAAACTCAATCGCCAAATCGCTGCTGTGAGTTTCACTTTTACCGTTTCATTTGAGCAAACTAGCATCATATACACACAGAAACTTCACTGCAACCTGTCAAAATAAAAGTACGGTTTAACATGTAACAGAACAATATTAGTCCTGTATTACTTTTGTACAGTATAATGTAGGTGTTTATATATTCCTATTTAAATAATTTACATAAAATAATATATATGATAAAAAAAATTACAACAAGATTAACCACTTAATTATTATTTAAACGTTTTAAACTGAACATAATTTTTCTTCCACGCATTGATTTTAACAGTAAATTTCTGTTTGTTTGACAAATTAAAAGGGTTTATTTTTCATTTGATTAAAAATAAATAAATGTTTATGCTTTTTCATTATCAGAAAAATTAAAACATAAGAATTTCTAAAAAAAAAAGCAAAAGATTTTAGAACCCTCAAAATGTTAAAATAGAGAGTTTTGGACTTATTTTTCCACTGAAATGAATGTATTCGTTATTGCACAAAGTAGGCTAAAGTGCCGGGAAAAAAGTAAAATGGCTTATTTATTTTATGTTGTCTGTTTTAAAGACAATTTTACTACAGTTTTGTTTATTAAACTTAATACTATGTTATTTCATGGTGAAATGTTTTGTTATGCACTTATTGTGCACTGAATACATTTAGAATGTATGTATGTAGCTTGTTTGAAAAAAAAAAAAAAATCGCAAATAAAATCGCAATCGCAATATTCCTTCAAAAAATCGCAATATGATTATTTTGTCCATATTGCACAGCCCTAATACGTTGGGATGATTGTCCTGCAGGAAAGTCCATTTTCAGCTTTAATCTTTTCACCAAAGGCATCACAATTCTTGCCAAAACAGCCTGATACTTTAAAGAATCCAGGAAGTCCTTCATACAGTCATGATTTCCACTTCCTGCTGCAGTAAAACAACCCTATAACAGGACTGATCCACCTCCAAGTCTGATGATGGAGATGGTGTTCTTCTGCTTATAAGTTTTGCCTTTTCTGCACCAGACATATCACTGATCCATGGGTCCAAAAAAATAAACAGTTTGGTCACATCACTGCATAAAACATTCTTCCAGAACTCCACAGACCTATCCAAATTAATTTTAGCATGTTCAAGTCGGCCTTCTTGTTCTTCTTGGTCATAAGTGGTATTCGGTAAGATGCCTCAACACGAAGGCCATGCTTGTCTTGTGTTCATCTTATACTCTGCATTGAAATGTTGTTCCTCCTTTCGTTGGGTCATCTTGCAAGTCTTTGGCTGTACATTGCAGGTTTTTCCTCAGTTGTTCTGATGAAAATTTTATGATATTGTGCTTTTCTGTTTAACACCCTCAAAGGTTTTCTGGTAAAACACATTTTAAGCTAAGGAATAATGCTGCCAGCTGTGTCTCTAGGAACTTTTATTGTCTTGTAAATCTTCATACAGCCTTAGACTTTCTATAGTAATAAAATAATCTCTTCTCTATGGCTTTTGTGAGAGCTCTGTTGACTTTGTCATATTAGCTACTCAACTTCAGCACATGTATGAGCTAACTGTATGTATGGTGTAACAGCTCAAGCTAATTGTGACCCTGGACCACAAAACCAGTCTTAAGTCGCTGGGGTATATTTGTAGCAATAGCCAAAAATACATAGTATGGGTCAAAATTATTGATTTTTCTTTTATGCCAAAAATCATTAGGAAATTAAGCAAAGATCATGTTCCATGAAGATTTTTTGTAAAATTCCTACTATAAATATATCAAAATGTAATTTTTGATTAGTAATATGCATTGTTAAGAACTTAATTTGAAGAACTTTAAAGGTGATTTTCTCAGCATTTTGATTTTTTTGCACCCTCAGATTCCAGATTTTCAAATAGATGTATCTCGGCCAAATATGGTCCTATCCTAACAAACCATACATCAATAGAAAGCTTATTTATTGAGCTTTCACATGATGTATATATCTCAGTTTTGTAAAATTTGACCTTATGACTGGTTTTGTGGTCCAGGGTCACAATTCTGTTTTCTAATGGAGTTTCTAAAGGTTTTATGTGTTTTAAGACAATCTTGTTCTCCACCATACAAATAAGTGACTAAAAAACACCAATGTTGAATAGGGGTTGAATAATTATGACATAGATGTGTTATTAAAAAAATCATAGAATTTAAAAATATTACATTATATATAGACAGTATTACTTTTAATATGACAGTAATCTGTTATAGATGCATCTTCAGAAAAGCTTGTATTTGTAAAGTACTGCAGTCTCTGGGGGGGTTAAATGATTCAGTTGCAACTGTATGTTAATATATTATTTTAAAATGTAATAAGTGCACAAGTAAACAGGCGAGTCTCTCACCATGTGTATGTGAGGTGCGGGACAGGTCTGCTGGACGTTTTCGGTGCAGGCGCTCCTGTAGACGCAGCTGGAACGAGAGCCTTCACACCACACACACCCGTACTGCTGATCGGCCGTGTGACAGCGACTGCAGTCGGACCGGCCCACGGAGCAGTTATACAACCGCACTGCAAAGATAAAACACACGTGAAACAAAGAGTACAGCACATTCAAAATCTCAGCAGACAATGGGTAACATACCATGCAGGTCTTCTGGGTAATCCATCTGGAAAGAGTCCCTCCTCCGGACTGAGATCAGGCTCCTGTATTCCTCCACAGCAGCTGAGTAAGAGTACTTTAAAACCGAAATGCAATCACAATCATTTTAAATACCATAACAAAGTTTACAGGCACATTTAGAGTGTAACAGTTATTTATATGTAGGCCACAATTAGTTTTAATGGATGTAATATAATACCGCCACACATGGATTGTGCCAGCAACACAATTATGGTTAAATGATATCATAGTTAAAGGGGACATCGGATGCATATAAATGTGTCTTAGCAGTGTGTGAACACAACCACCCTCAATATTAAAAAAAACATTCACTCATTTTTTAAAATCCACAAAAAACCTAAACAATCTGTGTTTTTTTTTGTTTAGTGATAGTTGTTTGTGAGTCTCTTGTTTGTCCTGAACAGTTAAACTTCCCGCTGTTCTTCAGAAAAACCCGTCAGGGCCCACAAATTCTTTGGTTTTTCAGCATTTTTGTGTATTTGAACCCTTTCCAACAATGATTGTAGTATTTTGAGATCTTTTCACACTGAGGACAACTGAGGGACTCATATGCAACTATTACAGAAGGTTCAAACATTAACTGATGCTCCATAACTGATGTCTTTTAGGAAACATGTAAGTATCTTCTGTAGCTTCTAAAGGGCAGTACTAAATGAGAAAAAAAGATATTTAGGCAAAAATGTACACATCTTCATTCTGTTCAAAAGTTTTCATCCCCAGCTCTTAAAGCATATTTTTTCTTCTTCTGGAGCATCAGTGAGTGTTTGAACCTTCTGTAATAGGTGCATATGAGTCCCTCAGTTGTCCTCAGTGTAAAAAGATGGGTCTCAAAATCATACAGTCATTGTTGGAAAGGGTTCAAATATAGAAAAATACTGAAAAACCAAAGAATTTGTGGGCCCTGAGGTTTTTTCTGAAGAACAGTGGGCAGTTTAACTGTTTACGACAAACAAGGGACTCATGAACAACTTTCACTAAACAAAAAAACACAGCTGTGGATCATTCAGGTAACAACGCAGTCTTAAGAATCAAGTGTATGTAAACTTTTGAACAGGGTCATTTTTTTACAACTGCCAAGACACAGCTCAGTACTTTTATGGACATTTCCATTACCTCAAAAACACAACGCAACAAAGTGCTACAATTCAAAATACAGGTAAAATTCCTTTAAATTAATACAGTGTGCTGAATTTTTATATATTTTTTTAGCTAGCAGACCTGGTGTAGCTGGCAGGTAATGAAGAACAGAGATGGCTGAGTGTCGTCCACTTCCACAAAAGCATCCACTACTACCGATCGTCCCTCAATCGCCAACACACACTGGTAATCAAGATCTTTGTCCTTAAAAACACACACAAATATATTATTTTTATGGCCCGCATATTTTCAACATTTCCTCAATAAAACACAACACTATAGACTCAATAAACACTATTCTTTCAAACTTTCTATTCATCAAAGATTCCTGGTTTCCACAAAAATATTAAGCAGCAAAACTGTTTTTAACATTGACAATAATGAGAAATATTTCTTGAGAAGCAAATCAGGATATTAGAATGATTTGCGAAGGATCATGTGACACTGAAAACTAGTGCAATAATGCTGAAAATTCATCTTTGCATGACAGGAATAAATTACATTAAAAAAAAAAATTACGCATAAAACAGTTATGCTAAATTGTAATAATATTTCAGAATATTACTGCGTTTACGGTACTTTTGATAAAATATAAGCAGCCTTAGTGAGCATATGTGACTTCTTTTAAAGGGAACCTCAGGTATTAAGACTTGTATGGCTTAATATAACATAAATGATGTCTCTTACTGAAATATGTAGTAGAAAACCCATTAAAGATTTACATTATTTAAAAAAATCCACATCATTTTATACATATTTTGGATTTTTGGCATTATTTCGTTATGTCGCTGATTGCACTCGGTGAGCTACTGGCGCTACCTGTTGCTATTTTTACCGCAACACAACTCAGAAAATAAAATACTGATACGATGACCACAGCTATTGAAAGAGCTTACAGGTGCGATGGATATAAACGTAGGCTTAAACCAAATGCCGTACTATCATTTTTTCCCCACAAGGAGTCTAAAGACCCTTGGATATCGAGTGAAATCTGCACAGAGAAACTCCTTCGGTGTCTGCGGCGTCATGACAAGCGTCGGCATGTTTACATTCTGCCAGGATGGCATCTAGCATTTCTTGTCTCTGCCGTTTGTAAGCTCTTTCAGTAGCTGTGGTCTATAAAAGCCTCAAAGACTTCAGGGCTGAAGTGGAGAGAACAAAGACGCAGGTCTTTAGGAATTTTTTTTCATCAACAGGCTTCTTCCAATTCTTTTTTCCTTTTCCTTTTCGCTAGGAAAGCAGTGATTATATTGTTTATATTTTTTATAACCCTCAAGCACAACTGGGTTCTACTAATTTATAGTCGTGCCCTTATAATTTTTCCCTGAGACTGCTGTGCAGTTTCTACATTGTTGCACATCAATCAATTAATGTGGGATGAACGGTTTCAGATGTACTCTCCACTAAATGTCCTGTGAAGAAACCGCAATCTTTTGTGTCTAAGTGAGCATTACCAGAAATTATGCTTATTATGTACAGTCTGATTGTGTCAGACTATCAAGCCCCAACAAGTCTCAAGATGTTGCGTTACCTGATAGAGCTGTAAGTTGCGTCCCAGCAGAGTGATCTTCCTCTCCACATTGACAGGTAGGAGGGAGCTGCCCTGGATGCCCTCCACACATGGACAGGCGTGAGAACCTCTGCTCATGAGTAAACTCTCCTCATCCTGATCACGCACAGACGGACAACACACTTCATTACACACACCACAGCTTTGAAAGCAGCAGACGTGGAATATATCTCTCAACATTACAGCATTATATTACAGCAACACTTATAATAAGCAGAATGACAGCACAACAAAAGTGAGCATGTTAGACAAAGATTTAATGAAAAACAAAAGGGACAAAAAAGGACAGCCACCAGAAGTAAATTAAACGATTAAAGAAATGTTCTGGGTTCAATACAGTGAGACAGCGTCCCTCCAACATTTTTAGCAGCGCTGGTTCGTTTTCCATTCATTTTCCCTTAGGGATTTAATAAAAGTCTATTAAAGAGTTACGAACCAAATAAACCAGCTATAAAGTGAATCACAACATTATAAACTTTGATTTGAAGCAAAAAGGTATTTGAAAACAGAACAAAAAGTACAAGACTGCGTACTTAAAGAGCTTTAATAAGGGAAAGAACTACAATCCCATTAAGCACTGTGAATGACACTATGAAATATGATGGATGAATGGATATATTTATAGGCCTGTAAATTCATACATACACAGAAATAGAATATTTTACAATTATTACAAATATTTAACTAATTTGAGAGCTATGTGCTTCATAGGAGTGGGAGGGCACTAAAGTGCTCTTTTGGTCTGATTTGCTTGCTTAGATTCCCTGACTAGTAAAGATTTTTTTTTAAGAGAAAGAAGGGTAATGTAGTTTTGTTTTTTACGGTGAATTTTGCTGCTAAACATAGACCATCAGTTAACAACCATGTAGCTCAAACTAGGTCCGTTTTCAAAGGTTTCTGTTACAAATTGCCCTACAGATTAAAAAATAAAAAATAAATAGAATTTTTAACGTTGGAACTTGGAACGTGTAAAACAGATAGTTCACCCAAGCCCATTTCTGCCACTGAATAAAAAATAAAAAAAGTAACTGACTTTTTATCTCACAACTCAATTGTGAATTATAGTCAGAATAGCGAGAAATAAAGTCAAAATTGTGAGATATAAACTTACAATTTTGAGTTAGAAAGTCAGAACAGCATGATAAATCTGGCAATTGCGAGAAATAAAGCTAGAATTGCGAGATATAAACAATTTTGAGTTATAAAGTCAGAATAGCGAGAAATAAAGTCAGAATTGCGAGATATAAACTAATAGTTTTGAGTTACAAAGTCAGAACAACGTGACAAACTTACAATTGTGAAAAATAAAGTCAGAATTATCTTACAAACTCACAACTTTGAGTTATAAAGTCAGAATATTGTGAGATATAAACTTACAATTTTCAGTTATTAAGTCAGAATTGCAGAGATATAAAGTCAGAATTGCATGATAAAAAAACTAGCAACTGCGATGAATAAAGTTGGAATTGCGAGATATAAAATCACAATTTTCAGTTAAAAAGTCCAAATATTGTGAGATACAAACTCACAACTTTAAGTTATAAAGTCGGAATTGCAGAGATAGAAACTAATAATTTTGAGTTAAGTCAGAATTGCAGAGATATAAACTAATAATTTTGAGTTAAGTGAGAGTAGCATAATATACACTTGCAATTACGAAAAAATAAAGTTAGAATTGCGAGATATAAAAGTCTGAATTGCAGAAATATAAACTAATAATTTTGAGTTAAGTCAGAATAGCATGATATAAACTTGCAATTGCAAAAAATAAAGTTAGAATTGTGAGATATAAACTCACAACTTGGAGTTATAAAGTCTGAACTGCAGAGATATAAACTAATAATTTTGAGTTAAATCAGAATAACATAATCAGAAAAATACCTCAATAAATATAATAAAAAAAAAAAAAAAATCAGAATAACATGATATAAACTTGCAATTGCAAAAATAAAGTTAGAATTGCAAGATATAAACTCACAACTTGGAGTTATAAAGTCAGAATAGTGAGAAAGCCCAAATTGTGAGATATAAACTTACAATTTTGAGTTATAAAGTCTGAATTGCAGAGATATAAACTAATAATTTTGAGTTAAGTCAGAATAGCATGATATAAACTTGCAATTGCAAAAATTAAAGTTAGAATTGTGAGATATAAACTCGCAACTTGGAGTTATAAAGTCAGAATACTGCAAGATATAAACTTACAATTTTGAGTTATAAAGTCTGAACTGCAGAGATATAAACTAATAATTTTGAGTTAAGTCAGAAAAGCATGATATAAACTTGCAATTGCGAAAAAATAAAGTTAGAATTGTGAGATATAAACTCACAATTTGGAGTTATAAAGTCAGAATATTGTGAGATATAAACTTACAATTTTGAGTTATAAAGTCTGAACTGCAGAGATATAAACTAATAATTCTGATTTAAATCAGAATAACATGATATAAACTTGCAATTGCAAAAATAAAGTTAGAATTGCAAGATATAAACTCACAACTTGGAGTTATAAAGTCAGAATAGTGAGAAAGTCCAAATTGTGATATATAAACTTACAATTTTGAGTTATAAAGTCTGAATTGCAGAGATATAAACTAATAATTTTGAGTTAAGTCAGAATAGCATAATATACACTTGCAATTACGAAAAAATAAAGTTAGAATTGCGAGATATAAACTCACAAGTTTGAGTTATAAAGTCTGAATTGCAGAGATATAAACTAATAATTTTGAGTTAAGTCAGAAAAGCATGATATAAACTTGCAATTGCGAAAAATAAAGTTAGAATTGTGAGATATAAACTCACAACTTGGAGTTATAAAGTCAGAATAGTGAAAAAGTCCAAACTGTCAGATATAAACTTACAATTTTGAGTTATAACAAAGTAACAAAAGTCAGAATTGTAAGATAAAAAGTTGCAATTACCATTTTTTCGATTCAATGACAGAAATGGGCTCTTTGGATTGAACTATCCATTTAACTGCAAGAGCATTACCGTAACCCATATTTTAGCTTGTTTTTACAAACGGATGATGAATGAGTCTAAATGATGAAACCCAGAACATTGCTTTGATGTCACAACGTTAAATGACATTAATATATAATTATGGCTGAATTAGTAATAGAGCAGAACTGCTTTCATCTATTTAATTATACATCCCATCAGTCACGCATGTAATTTACGCTTTAGGTACGTTCAACCTCCAGCGCTACATGCGAGCAGAGTTGGCCCTAGGAACCACACTCACCGGGAGGAAAAGGTCAGCCGAGTCGGACTGGTAGTCCGTGTCTGGAGCGAGGGGGAAATCGGATGAATCAGGCCCTGCCTCGCCGTCGCCAGAGGGGGCGCTGGCTGACGACACAGAGACGCCCGTGTCTATAAGAGCATCTACATCCATCTCTGCCGGCGAGAGGGTGACCACTTCAGAAGAAGATGAGGGCAGCGCTTCAATCAACGGCTCCATTGTCACCACTTCCCCAGCTCTCAACGCGGGCAGCGTCACTTCAGCGGCCTCTTCATGTGATGAACGTCCCACGAGTTCTTCGTATGATTGCGAGGTCGGTGTCGACAGCAAACCTACCTGGATGCTCTCCTCCATCCAAGAGGCAGTTTGCGAGAGGGTCGTGGCCTCTGTGGTGGAATCGGTCAGCTCTGGAGTGGCACTGGATGGGTTTGCAGAGGAAGTTGTAGCGTAGTTGGGGGTGGTAGGTGGAGGGTGGAGTGGGGTTGTGGTTTCCAGAGGTGCGGTGGGGGCGGCTGTAGGCTCTGGAGTAGTGGGAGGGGTCATTGACGGGGTAGTCATGACAACAGCTTCTGTCGTTGTGGCAACCTCAGTCAAGAGGGTTGTTGTCGTGGGTGTGGAGGTGGTGTACGTGTACGCATCAAAGTCTTTTATTGTTTGAGGAGCAGACGTGGGGAGTGAAAACTTTGGACGAACACAGGACACAACAAAAAGAATGAGGGGGAAAAATGAAATAAATGGCAACTGAAATAACATCAACTCAAATCAATAAACAATGACGCTGAATTAAACATTAAAAATCATAAAACACACAAGCAAGCGTTATGTATACTACCATTTAAAAATCTGGGGTTGGTAAGATTTTTAAAAATGCTTTCGAAAGACATTTCAATCACTAAGGCTGTATTTAGTTTTCTATTTGAATATAGTTTAAAATATAACTTATTACTGTGATGCAAAGCTGAATTTTCAGCATCATTACTCCAGTCTCTAGTAGCGTTGGGCGATATGCTCAATTTTCATATCGTCCTATCATCAGCCTGTGAGATCGCCGATACACGATACTATCGTGCTAATTTATTTAATAATCTCTATGTATTAAATTCCTTATTCGTTTTGTAAGGGTAGTCTTGTTATTGGGCATGTGACTAAGTTGTGCGTGTACAGAGCGCTGACTGTAGCTTTGCCGGAGATGTTCAAGTTTACTTTCGGTTTCATTCTCTGCTATCTTCAGTGAGCGGTAATTGTGCGTGCTTGAATGTAAATGAATGTATCTTTCAATACCCGTCATATTGCAATAATGTTACCGCTGTATGTCTGATTGTTGTCATCAGTTCATGTTGTAGTTCAGTTCATATAGAATGAGGAGAAACGGTGTCTGTGTAATTTGCGTGCGTATGTTTAGCGCCATTTTATCGTATCGTAATTCTAATGAACGCATATAGATGTTACTGAGGTGAATGTTTATGTTTCCTATATACAGACGGATTCTGATATATCGTATTTAATTCAGCCTAAACCACATTTTACTACCTTTATCCTAATGACTGTGCAATGCTGGATAATATAATCCTTACATCATCTTAAAAAGCAGCTACAAATAACAAGCAAAGAACATTTACATTATCAAAGAACTTCATCACTAACTATTGTAGCCTAGTCTAGTGCGGGGTGCACTTTAAAAAACACTCCCGTTATAATCAGTTTATCTGTCTACACTGTAAGATGAATAAATCTCTTACCCATGTGGCGCGTTAAGGCGACGTGGCCACTCTATGCATGTGTTTATACCACGGCAAGTTTCTGAAGCATCCTAGAACCGACTCTCTGCACTGCATCACTAAAGTTAGGCGCCTTTTTGACGGATAATAATAATAATTGTCTTGCTATCGCCAAAGGCATCAGCAACTGGCGATATCTCTAACTATCGTCGATACACGATACTATCCGATAGCGGCACAACCCTAGTCTCTAGAGTCACAAGATCTCTCAGAAATCATATATTATGCTGAAAAACAACTGCTTAATATTTTTGATTCTGAGCTGAATTTATTTAATAGAAATATACTGTAACAATTTAAAAGTGTACTTACTGTCACTTTAATACAGTCGTGGCCAAAAGTTTTGAGAATGACACAAATATTAGTTTTCACAAAGTTTGCTGCTCAACTGCTTTTAGATCTTTGTTTCAGTTGTTTCTGTGATGTACTGAAATATAATTACAAGCACTTCATGCGTTTCAAAGGCTTTTATCGACAATTACATGACATTTATGCAAAGAGTCAGTATTTGCAGTGTTGGCCCTTCTTTTTCAAAAAAAATAAATAAATCTTACTGACTCCAGACTTTCGAATGGTAGTTTATTTGAACCCAAAACAGTTATTTAAAGCAAAAGGAGCCAAAAACACATAAAGTGGGGTCTAAAAGTCTGAGACCACACTGAAAACCTGTGATTTAAAACTTTAATTCATAGAAATAAATGTGAACCTGGAACACAAAACCAGTCGTAAGTAGCTCGGCTATATTTGTAGCAATAGCCAAAAATACATCGTATGGGTCAAAATTGTCGATTTTTCTTTTATGCCAAAAATAATTAGGATATAAAGTAAAGATCATGTTCCATGAAGATATTTTGTAAATTTCCTACCATAAATATATCAAAACTTAATTTTTAAATAGTAACATGCATTGCTACGAACTTAATTTAGACAACTTTAAAGGTGATTTTCTAAATATTTAGATTTTTTTGAACCCTCAGATTCCATATTTTCAAATAGTATCTCAGCCAAATATTGTCCTATCCTAACAACCATACATCAATGGAAAGCTTATTTATTTATAAATATTCATAAAAAAAATTACCCTTATGACTGGTTTTGTGGTCCAGGGTCACAAATGTTTCGGAAAAAATTTCACATTTTCTTATTCTACTATTTCTAGTTCACTAATCAAATAAGTACATACTTTTTTCACTTAAACTTTCCTCAAATGATGCCAATATATATTTAAATATACATTAGCTTTAAAAAAAATAGTTTTGAACTATAAACACGTGCTTTCACTGTTGATCTCAGACTTTTGGGCTCCACTATAATTGCACATCATATCAAACTCTGATATGACCTCACATTTGAACAAAAACTTACATGCTGGTTGTAGATGATCGCACCTCGGTCGCACGTGGACCGGTGTGTGCACACATGCTGGTGGATGCACCAGTTACATTTCCAGCGGCTGTTCACACAGCCCTTACACCTACAAACAGAGCAACACAAAACATAATGCACCAAAAGTTTAGAAATGCATAAATTAAACCCATCTACACCCCTCTGAGTATTTAGATGAAGACAGCAAAATAGCTGAGCTCTAGAATTACACATGACTCCCCTAAATGCATCAAACAACACAGAGCTGAGTTCACAGCTTTCCCAAATCAAAACAGCATCCCCATCAGCGGCTGTCTGCAGGGGTGTATGGGTAAGGGAGGATGGTCAGGGCTGTGGAATGGTGGAATGTGGGAAACAGCTGTTAAATCATCAGGGATGTGTTAGTGAGGTCCGGAGAGAGAGACAGCTGCCCTGCCCCTCTCACGCCTCTGGGACATTCTCAGCACATGACAGCCGCTCACCAATGGATGTTTTAATATTGCTCTTGGATGATGATGATGGCAAGACACTAAATAGTTAAAACAGAAGTTCACTTCCAGAACAAAAATTTTAAGTTATTGTACTCACCCCCTTGTCATCCAAGATGTTAATGTTATTTTTTCTTCAGTCGATCAGATATTGTGTTTTTTGAGGAAAACATTTCAGGATTTCTCTCCATAAACTGGACTTCAGTGGTGCCCGTGAGTTTGAACTTCCAAAATGCAGTTTAAATGCAGCTTTAAAGAGCTCTAAATGATCCTAGCTGAGGAAGAAGAGTCTTATCTAGCGATATGATCTGTCATTTTCTAAAAAAAAATACAATTTATATACTTTTTAACCTCTTTAATGAATCTTGTCTAGGTCTACATGCGACAACTCTGTGTATTCTGGGTCTATACAGTTAGGTTATGTCAAAAAACTTCAAAATCGTAGTACATTGCTGTTTTACCTTTTTTTTAAAAGGGTGTTTGATCTTCTTTGCACATTCAGTTTGTAAACTCTGGGTTGATACTTCTGCAGCGACGTAGGACAATTTTGAAGTTGGAGAAAAGAATGAGATGGGAGTTTTTCGACACACCCCAACTGTCTTGACACTCAGTTTCAGGGTTTCTGCAGGATTTTCAAATCTTATTTAATGCCTTTTAATGCCCTTTTTAATGCCATTTCTAACATTTTTAATGCCATACGCAACCAATAACTAACACCCCTGTGTATGAATGCGTGTTATTATAATGCATTTTTTTCCATGCGGTCTTACAATGAGGCAACAATCAACATATATTACTCTGCTGAACATAATTAGAAATGGATCAGGAGACAGCTTAAAATGTCAGCATTTATTTAAAGATTTCAAAATTTCAAATATCAAGTCTGAACAGAAAAAAAGTTCTGAAACTTCAAACTCTTAGAGGCTAAAACGGTCCGCTCTTAAGTCTGTGTCACACAATTTTGGACCGGCCAGAAGCAATTACCAAACTAGTTCCGTGTTTATCATACTACGCGACAGTGAATCAAAGTTATTCATTATACAGGCTATATTCAAGATAAATTGGTAATATTTGTTTCTTCAACACCATTTAAAGTTTTAATGCCCGTATAAAACAATTTAATGCTTTTTAATGCCATTTAAGGCCTTAATTTTCGCAAAATCAATTTAATGACTTTTAATGCTTTTTAATGCCCCGCGGAAACCCTGAGTTTACACAGAGTTCACGCAGAGCTAGACAAGATGAGCATTTGAGGTTAAAAAGTATATAAATTAGTGGTGGGCCGTTATCGGCGTTAACGTGCTGCGTTAACGTGAGACTTTTATCGGGCGATAAAAAAAATATCGCCGTTAATCTATTCTCAAAATTGGGTTGGGAGCTGGGTCTAAACTACGCAAGCTATGATGACTTTCACCTTGATAGTTTAACGCGGATATATACCAAAGACTATAGAATATGGTCGCGCATTTACGTCTCCTCCGCCAAAACACAGACGGGATCACGTCGTCCTCCATTCATAAAAACCGAATCTATTATAGCGCGAAATGCCACATAAATTCGTCGTTTTTTGGATTCATAAATCAAATATGGTCTGTCACTTAATTCAAATCGCGATATGGACTAGTGTCTGTGAAAACTGAAATGCAAAAAGACCGTTTTAATATGAATCCGGTATGTTCCGTTTGCCTAGCTGTATGTATGAAATTCATACTATGAATGGTGGAGACGCGCTTTTACTACACGCATACTGAAGCACACGTGACGCTCCCGCTAATTTTTGGCATTTGCATCTCACATGAACAGATAAACTCAATCTCCAAAACTGCTGTGAGTGTCACTTATACGTTTCATTTGAGAAAACTCGCATCATGTCATACTGTATACACAGAAACTTCACGGCAACCTGTCAAAATAAAAGTACAGCGTAATATGTTTAGTCATTATTTGGGTAGCACACATATTCTGAATGCCTTCAGCAGAATTCAAATTAGCCATTTTAATCTAGATTAATCTAGATTAATTCCAAGATTTAATCTAGATTAATCTAGATTAAAAAAAATAATCTATGCCCACCCCTAATATAAATTGTCAATTTGTTTTGAAATGATCAATCGTTTCACTAGATAAGAACCTTCTTCCTCGACTGGGATCATTTAGAGCCTTTTGAAGCTGCATTTAAACTGCTAAATATTACTCTCATGTAAGAAATATTTCACATTTTTATATTCTACTATTTCTAGTACATTAATCAAATAAGTACATACTTGTTTTCACTTAAACTTTCCTCAAATTTTCTCAAATTATTAAACTTTTCCTCAAAATAGGGTCACCAAAAAGATCACCGGGCACTATAGAAGTCAACTATATGGAGAGAAATTCTAAAATGTTTTCCTCAAAAAACATAATTTCTTATCAACTGAAGAAAGAAAGACATTAACATCTTGGAGGGAGTGAGTAAATTATCTGTGCATTTTTGTTCTGGAAGTGAACTTCTCCGTTAAGACTTTCCGTTAACACATAACAATAAGGTTTCATTTGTTAACATTAGTTAACTATATTAGTTAAAGGGGACATCGGATGCCCATTTTCCACAAGTTGGTATGATTCTTAAGGGTCTTAATGAAATGTCTGCAACATAATTTGGTTAAAATTCCTCAATGGTCATGTAAAACAACACAATTTTACCTTGTCAAAAGTTTTTTTCACAGCAACCTGTTTCGGTGCATGGCTCTTTAAATGATAATGAGCTCTGCTCACTCCGCCCCTCTTTTCCGTTTTTTTGGTGTATTTGGTGTTACCATCAAAACAAAACGAATCTACTGCATCCTCAGTGGCACTGATGTCAGTAGAAAATGAAGACTATTATGTTCACTTTTACATCCAAATACAAAACGCCTGAATTTCTTACGAAACATTGTTGTCATTACAGCTGCTTGAGTGCGGAGAAAAAGACTGACAGCGTACCACTGGCTGAGGGCAAAAATATGCTAATATGAGAAAGTCCGTCAGCGGTCATGGGCGGAGCGTGAGCAGTATGACGTCATATTGCTCAGAAAATCAAAACGGCTTTAAATTAAGACTGTTTAGGATTTTTGGGGATTAAAAAAATAGGAGTGAATTGTTTTTTTTTTTTCATTGCAGGGTGGTTGTGTCCCACTGCTAAGACACATTTTGCATCCAATGTCACCTTTAACATGAACTAACATTAATTAGCATTTATCAATAGTAATTTTTCAATTTCTACAGGTTTAAAACATGATGGGGTATGAATGATGACAGAATTAAATTTTTTTGTGTGAACTATCACTTCAAGGAATTATTTATCACTTACGGCCTGGTGCCGGAGAGCTGCTGTACCACAGAGCAGTCGTAGAAGGTGAAGTCTGCAAGCGCTACGGTGACCGTCCGGAAGCGCAGGGAAAGCGTGACGGACACAGAATCTGTTATAGAGGACAAACATGAGAGGAGTCTGGGTCAAATGGTTAAACGGATATTCTGCCACTGAAACATCATGTAAAACTTTAAAAATAATGAGATGAATTTAAATGCACCGTCCACAGCTTATTTCACTATTTATGTAATATCATTAACCTTGCAGTGGAATGCTTCCATGGAAGAGTAATGGTGCGGAAAACCAACAGAGGAAGTGAAACCGGAACATGAGCATTACAGAATTCCATAGAGATCACAGGGTGACGTACTACTGTTAAAATGTTTGGGGTCGGTAAGATTGTTCTGACGTGTCTTGTATGCTCGCTACGGCTGCATTTATTTAATCAAAAATACAGTAAAAATTGTAATATTGTGAAATATGATTACAATTTAAAAGGACTGTTTTCTGTTTGAATATATTGTAAAATGTAATTCATATCTGTGATGCAAAGCTGAATTTTCAGCATCATTCCTCCAGGCTTTAGTGTCACATGATCCTTCAGAAATCATTCTAATATGCTGATCTGCTGCTTAAGAAACATTTATTGTTATCATCAAAGTTAAAAATCGTTGTGCTGCTTATTATACAGAAACCACGATACATGTTTTTTAGGAATATTCGACGAATTGAAACTTCAAAAGAACAGCATTTATTTGAAATAGACAATTTTTTTGTAGAATCATAAATGTCTTTACAGTCACTTTTGATCAGCTTAATGCACCCTTGCTAAATTAAATAATTATTATTATTATAATATATTTTTGAAATATTATTCGTCCCAAATTTTTTGAATGATAATCACTCTTAACCTTGAGACAATGTTACATTGACCATCATGGAAAAACAAAGATTTCCTCACTCAAAAATAGGTCCGCACACATCACAAATAGGCTCTTATATCATTTTCTTAAAGGGATAGTTCACCCAAAAATGAAAATTCTGTCAATAATTACTCAAAGGTAAGAACCTTCGTTCTTCTTCAGAACACAAATTAAGATATTTCTGATCAAATCCGAGAGCTTTCTGATCCAGCATAGACAGCAACGCAACTGACACATTCAAGGACCAGAAAGGTAGTAAAGACATTAATAAAATAGTCCATGTGTCAATCAGAAATTGTTGATTTTTTTTTTCTTTTTTTTTTCTTTAGCTTTATAAAATTACGGCTGAACCGGCAGTCACATGGACTATTTTATTGATGTCCTTACTACCTTTCTGGTGTGGTAATCACATTGCTGTCTATGCAGGGTCAGAAAGCTCTCGAATTTCATCAAAAATATCTTAATTTGTGTTCTGAAGATGAAGGTCTTATGGGTTTTACGAATGTGAGGGTGAGTAATCAATGACAGAATTTTCATTTCTGGGTGAACTATCTCTTTAAGGCCAGTTTTTAAGTTGCTTCACAGAAAACGTTTCAAACATTATTAGTGTGTGGGTTGTCTTACCCTCTCCCTGTGGTACCGGCGGAAGTCTGTAGGCCTCTGGAGTGGCACAGGTGACTGTGGTGCCCTGGACCAAAGCAGCAGTTTCAGTGTCTTCAAAGAAACACGAATACATGTCACCCTCTGACAGACTGGGCAAACCCGGGACATCCACAGCAATCTAAACACACACACAAAAGACACATATTAGCCAAGGTAATAATCTCACAATCATTGCCCAGTAATACAAAACATATTTTTGGTTTCAATAAGCTTTATAGCTTTATTAATTCATTAATGAAGCATCCCCAAAGGAGGAGTTAAAATTACAATGATTGGGGAAAAAGCTTTTAAGCATCAAAAATGAGACAAGATAATGTGTTAATTAATCCATTAGGGAGTGCAGTGGAACAGCCTGCTAGCTAAGAGACTAATTACTGTAGCTCACTAACCATATGCTAACTGAAAACACAAAGAAACAAATATTTCATATGACCAATTTGCAGCTTTGCATATATGTCATATACACTACGGTTTAAGAGTTTGGGGTTGGTAATATTTAATTAAAGGGATAGTTCAGCCAAAAATGAAAATTCTGCCCTCATGTTGTTCCAAACCGGTATGCATTTCTTTCTTCTTCTGAAGACAAAACAAGATATTATGAAGAATGCTGATAAGCAAACATTTTCCATTCCCAGGGACTTCCATTTGTATTGACAAAAAACACACTGGAAGTCAATGGGAACCAAAACTGTTTAATTACCAACAATCTTCAAAATAACTTATTTTGTGTTCAGAAGAAAGAAATCCAAACAGGTTTGAAACAATACAAGGGTAAGTTATTTAACAAAAATGCTGTAATTTGATCAAAAGTAACAGTACAGACATAATTTTTCAAAAGATTGCTATTTCAAAGAAATGCTGCTCTTTTGAATTTTCTATTCATTAAAGAGTCCTGATAAAAAGCATGAGTCTCCAACTAAAATATTAAGCATCACAACTGTTGCCAACATTGATAATAATAATAAATGTTTCTTGAGCAAATCAACATATTAGAATGATTTCTGAAGGATCATGACACTGAAGACTGGAGTAATGATGCTGAATTTTAACATACATTACAATAGAAAGCAGTTTTTACTGTATTTTTAACCTTGGTGAGCATAAGAAACTTATTTAAACAACATAAAAAAATCTTACCAACCCCAAACATTTGAAGGCGAGTATATGAAAGATATTAATGTTGATAACTAAACATTTTAGTTCTAATATGCCGATTTGCTGCTCAAGAAATTGACTTCCATTGTGTTTTTATCCATACAAATGGAAGTCAATTTCTTGAGCAGCAAATCGGCATATTAGAACTAGAGGTCGCACCGTCCTCTCCGTCACCCCAGATACTGCGAGTTCATAACTGTGGTCACTTCCAGATGTCAGTAAACGTTTTTTTTTAGCATGGATTTGGCTTAAAAGCACGAGTGATTAAGCCTATATAAGTGTGCAGCGATGTGAAGATCAGCTGTTAAAATGAACCATCCATTCATCATATTATCATGCAAAACTAAGAATTAGAATAATTGTAATAGGAAGATCGTGTGCGGTTAGCTGAATCAGAGAAAAATATAGGTGCGGGTGGGTGGCAGGCGGATTACACTATTGCCTAAATTTGGTTTATTTCGTCGTCAAAAGTAAGGTTTTGCTCTCTTTTGTCGTCAAAAGTTTTCTGAAACAAGTCACAACTGAGCCGCTGTGCATCTCCATTCAAACACAGCGGTGTTTTGTTTATGAATGAACGTGCGTTTTTAAACGAATCTAGTGAAATGATTCAATTTTCCGTTCATAAAGAGAGTCATTTGCTTTATTCAGGAATGAATCAGCTGCTCGAACGAATCACATGAATGATATGATTCAGTAATTAAATCCGTGTCTTGCCGCCATCTGCTGGCAGGTCCTCTCAGTTATATAAATCATTTAAAATTTCTGTATTCAAAATTTTATATTTAAAACATTAATCTTAACATTAATCTCAGCTCTTAAACTTTTTATGTAAATGATTGACATTTTTTATATTATCTTATTTTATATTATATATTTAATACTTGTCAGTTTGATTTGTTTGGTTAACTTTGGTTAAATCTTTTATAATAATACTGTGCAGTGCACAAAATCAAGATCCGAAAGATGGTTCATTGTGTTCATTGTTCATGATGTTAAGTTTAGAAATGATGTGCATCCACGTATTATTAGTGTGACATTTTAGCATGCAAAAAAAAGGGGAGAACTTCAAGATATCGGCCCTAAAAATCGGTCGATCTCTAATTAGAACGATTTCTGAAGGATCATGTGACACTAAAGACTGGAGTAATGATGCTGAAAATACAGCTTTGCATCACAGAAATAAATTACATTACAATAGAAAGCAGTTATTTTGAATTGCAAAATTATTACACAACATCACTGTGTTTTTAACCTTGGTGAGCATAAGAAACTTCTTTAAACAGCTTAAAAAAATCTTACCTACCCCAAACTTTTGAAGGATAGTATATGAAAGACATAAACTGAAATACTGCAGGGTTTACGTCACACTTTTAGGCTTTATGGTTGAAGGAGGAATGAATTTTGATGGTGCTCTGAATTTCCCACCTTATCACAATTTCCGACTGAATGATTTTATACCTGTTTCTGTTCTCCAAGGCTGGCGTTATATTGGCTCAGTGACTCCACTCCCAAGCACTGCTGCTGCTCATCAAAACTCCACAGCCAGTGACCTTCAACCGAGCCCAGCATACAGTCTGAACGCATCCCACACCTGGAGGAGTGGGTGGAAAAAAAGACAAGACAGGAGGATGAGTAAAATAACTGACAGACAGAGAGAAATACTGCTAAAATAAACTGAAAACTGCAGTCCGAAGCAGGAATTATGCGATGAAACTCACCGGCCGTCAAGAACACACCAACCGCAGTACGGGTCCCTCACTGCCAGACAGGAAGCACAATCGGCGTGCTTGACACACTCTGCCACAGGCCTCTTCTCCACCTGACCACACGGCACAGAAGGAGAAATCACTTATTCACATATCACACACGGACACAGCTATGACCCAGAGTTTCCACTCCAGGCACATGGGTGAATGTGATAGTGAACCACATCAAATCTGCACTTTTCCACATTTTTGTGCTGATTGTTAGTGGAATTTTGCAGCATGTATTTTTAAACTAGGGTGACTTTACATCCTCTTTTTATAAGCAGCCTAAAATGTCCAGGTTTGGGCAGTGTTACAGTCCTTATACACAATATGTAAGCATTACATTGCTTTGCAAGTCTTTTCAGTCCTTACCTTCAAGGAAAAAAATTAAACATCAGAAAAACCAAGTCAAAACCCAGACATTTTAATTTAGGCAATTTAGAAATCCCAACCAAGACATGTCCAGAAAAAAGAGGAAATTAGGGCTGTGATCAATCAATGAACCATGATTCATGAATTGATTTTGAATGCATCACGATTCTTTCTGTAATCGATTCTGAGCTTAGTTTTTAACAGCAGATGGCACAGTTTTTAACCACACACTCAAATGCTTACGAAGAAGAACGCTTGTGTGTTCGGCTGAGTCTCAGAATGCTTTTATGACGCAGGATTAATGTAAAGCACACTGTAAACACCTTTGCTTCAACCTTTTCGAACTTTATGAAAGATAATTTTAGAATAGGTGTGTGTAAGGAATTAGAATTGTAAGGTACCGCTGTTTTTAAAGCATTCAGTGCCATTAGCTGTTAAAAATGAAGCTCGGAATCGAATCAAGAGAAAATCGCAATGCAAAATCTCAAAACCGATGAAGAATCATTTCTCGATGCATCGATTCTTTTTCTCAGCCCTGAAGGACATATGTGACACTGGACCACAAAACCAGTCATAAGGTTAAATTTTACAAAACTGAGATGTATACATTACATGAAAGCTCAATAAATAAGCTTTCTATTGATATATGGTTTGTAAGGATAGGACAATATTTGGCCGAGATACATCTATTTGAAAATCTGGAATCTGAGGGTGCAATAAAATCAAAATACTGAGAAAATCACCTTTAAAGTTGTCCGAATTAAGTTCTTAACAATGCATATTACTAATCAAAAATTACATTTTGATATATTTATAGTAGGAATTTTACAAAAAAATCACATGGAACATGATCTTTACTTAATTTCCTAATGATTTTTGGCATAAAAGAAAAATCTATAATTTTGACCCATACAATGTATTTTTGGCTATTGCTACAAATATACCCCAGCGACTTAAGACTGGTTTTGTGGTCCAGGGTCACATATGTTCACTTAGTGACTTGGCACACTCTCGCCCCAAAAGGGAGCAGCCCGAAAAGTGGAGCGCAACTGGAAAGAATACAAAACAAGAGGTATTTCATATTGCATGGAGGGAAAGTACTTTCTTTCTACAGAAAAACCTTAAAAACTTTTAATCTCATTACTTTTCGTTTCCTTTTTAGAAGAAAACAAACACAACCCCAGGTATTTATTCAATACAGTGGCTAAATTAACAGAAAATAAAGCATCAACAGGTGCTTTTATTAAAAGTTGCTTTTTGCTGCTTTTTTTTAAACATCACTTTTTTCTGCTTTTTTTAAAACATCACTTTCAAAAATCATATAGTCTGCATAAAATGATTTTTAAGATACTTAATTATCCTATAATTATTACAAAAATAGTTTCACAGTAAGTACATTAATACATGTGCTACTGCAGAACAATTGCAAAAAAACAAAAACATGATTTGGAATGATAAAAAAATCCAGTTACAGCAGATAAAATATACAACAAATTTGTTGTTGTAAAAAACATTTTTTTTTTTTTTTTATTGGCCAACTATCAAACTATCAGTCAAAAATTTGGAATAATTACTACTGATTTTTTAATAAAGTTTTTTAAAGAAGTCTGTCATCCTCACTAGGGCTGCATTTATTTAACAAAAAATAAAACACGTGATCCTGGACCACAAAACGAGTCAAAAGGGTCACTTTTTTAAAATTGAGATTTGAAAGTTAAAATATAAATATAAAATATGAATATGAAAGCTAAAATAAATAAGCTTTCCACTGATGTATGGATTGTTAGGGTAGGACAATATTTGGCTGAAGTACTATTTGAAAATCTGGAATTTGAGGGTGCAAAATCTAAATACTGAGAAAATCACAGAAAAAAAGTTTAAAGTTGTACAAATGAAGTTCTCAGCAATGCATATTACTAATCAAAAATTAAGTTTACCTATTTACAGTAGGAATTTACAAAATATCTTCATAGTATATGATCTTAACTTAATATGATTTTTGGCATGATTTTTATTTTTATTGACCCATACAATTTATTTTTGGCTGTTGCTACAAATATACCTGTGCTACTTAAGACTGGTTTTGTGGTCCATGGTCACATATTGTGAAATAGTATTGCAATTTTAAATAATTAAATAAATAAATAAATAATGTTTGTGTGATGTCAAAGCTGAATTCTCAGCATCATCACTCTACAGTGCTCAGTGTCACACGATTCTTCAGAAAACCCTTTAATATGCTCTGATATAATGGTTCTTATTATTATTAATGTTTTAACCATTTAAATTGTAATAATAGTTTATAATATGAAATTCACAATATCTAATAAATGCAGCCTTGGTGAGCATAAGAGACTTCCATAAACAAAAAAAAATCTTTATTTATTTTTTTTTTAACTGAGATTTTTGAACTCACAGAATGACTGGTCATGATGTAGATGTGTCTATGGGTGGAATCCAAAAGCAAGTCACTGTTGATGGCCAAACCAGGCTGGATGAGTAGGGTGGAGTACTGCTTCACCTCTCCTGAGTTACCCAGGAAAACCTAGCATGAGATAAAAAAGCACCATGAAAAACTCACCACAAAAAAATGAGTTTCAATAAGTAACCTGACAGCGGCTCCTAAGAACTTCCTCAAGGTTTAATTGAATATTTAGGCTCATGAAACTACATTAATTGCAACAGGACACCTTCGAGACACAAGGAGAGCTGGCTGTGGACAGATCTAACTAAAAGTGCTAAAAGTGTCTGCTGAAATGGTTTAGCGCTAGAGCACTTCTAAGTCTCATTAAAGGAAAACGACGTACAAGGATCTGAGAGAGGTGCCTAATGCCTCTTGAATTCTATCATGACTGGGGGTCGATTTCAGCAAACCAGATTAGAATAGCGAGAATCCCATCAGAAGAGCAGGTATCCTGCTTAAGAGTCTCAGACACCTTATACCGCGAGCTGCTCACGCACTCCACCCATTCAGGTTTGTGTTTTAACAGGATTAGGATTGACAAACTGTCAGCCACGGTCTACTGCAGGAGGAATCACACATTGCAACATTACCGTATCATGCAAGACTGAATAGTGGTGTAGATGTAGGGTTAGAGGAGGTGTACCGGAATGCCTGTTAGTGAGGGAAAATACAAATATATATGCGATTCTTCAACTGAAATGATCTTTCATCTATGTTTAAAGGGCTAGTTCACCCCAAAATTAAACTTTTCTATTTTTATACATATACATACAGTTGAGGTCAAAAGTTTACATCCCCCTTTCAGTATCTGCAAAATGTTAATTATTTGACCAAAATAAGAGGGATCATACAAAATGCATGTTATTGTTTATTTAGTACTGACCTGAATAAGATGTTTTGCATAAAAGATGTTTACATATAGTCCACAAGAGAAAATAATATTTGAATTTATAAAATTTACACTGTTCAAAACTTTACATTTACAGTTGATTCTTAATATTGTGTTGTTACCTGAAAGATCCACAGCTGTGTTTTTTTTTTGTTTAGTGATTATTGTTTATAAGTCCCTTGTTTGTCCTGAACAGTTAAACTGCCTGCTGTTCTTTAGAAAAGTCCATTAGGTCCCTCAAATTCTTTGGTTTTCCAGCATTTTTGTGTATTTGGACCCTTTCCAACAATGACTGTATGATTTTGAGATCCATCTTTTCACACTGAGGACAACTGAGGGAATCATATGCAACTATTACAGAAGGTTCAAACATTCACTGATGCTCCAGAAGGAAAAACGATGCATTGAGAGTTGGGGGTGAAAACTTTTGAACAGAATGGAGATGTGTAAATTTTTCTTATTTTGCATAAATATCATATTCTTTCATTTAGTACTGCCCTTGAAAGTCTCTAGAAAATAGTTACGTGTTTCCCAGAAGACAAAATAAGTTAAATTTACCCTGATCGTCAAGTTCAAAAGTTTTCACCCCTGGCTCTTTATGCATCGTGTTTCCTTCTGAAGCATCATCGAGTGTTTGAACCTTCTGTAATAGTTGCATATGATTCCCTCAGTTGTCCTGTGAAAAGAAGGATCTCAAAATCAGTCTCAATACAGTTATTGTCAGAAAGGGTTCAAATACGTAAAAATGCTGAAAAACCAAAGAATTAGTGGGACGTGAAGGATTTTTCTGAAGACCATCGGGCAGTTTAACTGTTCAGGACAAACAAGGGACTCATGAACAACTATCACTAAACAAACAAAACAAAAACACAGCTGTGGATCATATGTGTGAGGTAACAACACAGTATTAAGAATCAAGGGTATGTAAACTTTTGGACAGGGTCATTTATAAATTCAATTATTTTCTCTTGTGGACTATATGTAAACATTTTTATGTGAAATATCGTATTTAGGTCAGTACTCTATAAACATGGATTTTGCATGATCCCTCTTATTTTGGTAAAATAATTAACATTTTGCAGATTTACGAGATGTAAACTTTTGACCTCAACTGTAAATCTGGGGTGTTTCCACCGAGGATGCAAGGGAGGCAGTGTCTCCTCAAAATATCGGATGAGAATAAATGTAAAATGCTTAAAAATACTAACTTAATGAGATTTATACTTTATGCTTTAATAAATAGTATATTGATCACATGGTTAATGTAAACTAAGAAAATGTGACTGGGACATGAATTTGCGCTTGGTTTTAAACAAATTGTGTGGCTGAGATCTATTAAAATGTTAATAAAACCTAAACAGCCAATCTGATGCATGTTGCTTTGACGCCTATTCAAAAATGTTGTAGTTTAACAACACGTTAAACACGTCACTCGTCATCCACTGTGAAAATGTCACACATGCTTGTGAACAATGACACTGACTTGCCAAAATGTGTCAAAACAGCAGAGAACAGTGGATGGCTGTCAAAGGAAGGCTTGGGTCACGCAATGTTGCACAGATTTAACCAAACACTCCGGTTTAACCTTTGCCCACTGTGGCATGCAAATCCAGTCAGGGCAAGGCCCAGATGTAGCTTAAATTTCAGCTCACAAGCCTTTTGAATTTACAAGCATTGTCAAACTGAGTCTCCGGTGGTGTCTGAGCAATCACAATCCCTGCAAATGCAGCGTTTCATATAGCGTGGTTTGTGGTGAAGGCTGCTCTGCGGTTGGACTGAAGAAACACAAAAAAGCCTTTAGTATGCTGTTTCAGCACTATCTTGGGGTATGACACATTCGCCCTGGAGGTGAAATCTCTTTCCTGCTTAAGTAGACAGATAATATTACCATATTAAGTGGACTAATATTTCCCAAGTGGTTTAAAAGGTGTACTATAAATCATAAAATGTTTTAGAAATGACCAGTCAAACAGCTAATTTTCATGTCACATACCTTATGCAAATTGCCTTTGGAGTCGCCCAAGAAAACAATAGTGTGCCCCTCCTTTACACTAACGGCAACAGCAGTGAGACGGGCGTATGGGCTGTCCAATACCGCTTCGGCTTCAACTGGTTCTCTGCTCGCCATTGGACTCGGGGTGTGGTCCGAACCGCAGGGATAAGCGTTCAGGGTGTTCTGCGGGACACAAAAACAACTTTTCGTGACTTTGGTTTTGGCAAAAGCACTGTGACATAATCCAGTTTCATGTTGTGTAATAATAAACTCAGTTTTTTTTTTGTACCGTAAGGGTTTAGTTCTCAGTTCTCTCTATTGCCTCAAGGCTGTCAAATCCTCTTAGTTCAAAAAGCCAGATTAGATGAAGATTATCTTGGTCTCACACTGGGATGGCAAGGCTGCTCCTTTCTTTGAGACTAACGCTATCAAATCTGCTCCAGCGGTCTTTGATAAAATCTAGCTTGCATGTCATGCCATGTTCCCTCATTATCAAAAGTGATCTGTAATTCGGTTTGTGTACCAGACTCAAGAACATATGGGGATCAGGAAAATGTGTTTCAGTGTTTGAGGATTTGCAAGAAACACAAACAGTCCTGTATTTGGGTGGCGGTGTTTGTCTGAGGATCAGTAATATCCTACTTAAAGGGATTGTTCACGCAAAAACTTCTGTCATCAGTTATTCAGCCTCGTGTTGTTAAAAACCATATCACTGACTTTCTTTGGTGGAACATAAAAGGAGATATTTTAAAGAATGTTCAAGCTGCTCTTTTACATTCAATGAAAGTGGATGGAAATGAACAAAAAAAAAGGCTACATAAAGCATTATAAAAGTACTTTGTATGATCTGTGCCATATATTTAATGTCCTAAGTCATATTATAGCTTTGCACAATGAACAACCTAACATTTAAAGGATTAGTTCATTTCCAGAATAAAAATTCTCTGATAATTTACTTAGCTGTC
Source organism: Garra rufa (assembly GCF_049309525.1). Taxonomy (NCBI): domain Eukaryota; kingdom Metazoa; phylum Chordata; class Actinopteri; order Cypriniformes; family Cyprinidae; genus Garra; species Garra rufa. The sequence goes on along the minus strand of NC_133378.1, from coordinate 5,220,549 downwards.
TGTCATCAAAGATGTTCATGGCTGTCTTTCTTCAGGCGAAAAGAAATTAAGGTTTTTGAGGAAAACATTCCAGGTTTTTTCTGCATATAGTGGAGCCAACGAGTTAAAGGTCCAAATTGATAGATCATGTACGTAGAGCCCTTTGAAGCTGTATTAAAAACTGTTCTGGCTCTCCCAAGCTTTATCATGGCAGTGGGTGGGTGTTTCTTTTCATCAGTCCCAAACAAGTCAAATAAAGTGCATCCATCCATAATAAAAAGTGTCTCACACGGCTCCAGGGGGTAAATAAAAGCCTCATGTGGTGAACTGGTCACATTTTTGTAAGAAAAATACCCATATTTAAAATGTCCATATTTAAAATGTCAATTTGGACCTTCAACCTGTTGATCCCCATTGAAGTCCACTATATGGAGAAAAATCCTGGAATGTTTTCCTCAAAAACGGTTCTTTTCGACTGAAGAAAGAAAGCCATCTTGGATGACATGGGGGAAAGTAAATTATCAGGAAATTTTTATTCTGTAAGTGAACTAATGCTTTAACAGGCAATACTCTCCTTTTCTATAAGTCTTCTAGACATCTAACCCTCCTCAGACTTGTATCCTTTTCCAACAGACATCATTAGTAGTTTAAGCTTGGGGTTTATTGATCCGAATAACCCTGTTTAGGACTGAGCAGGCTGGGTTCTGGATGCTGAATGGGCAAATACATGGAGGTCACGAGGAGGTTGTGTGCCTGTGAGCCCACGTCCTTGAGATCTTTGATTTGTCTTTAGATCTTGTTAGGACTAATGTTCGGTAGGCCTGTCTTATGCTCATCAAAGAGTCAAAACATAATTCACTCAGATCATGACAGGCAGAATCGTACGAGCTAAAGCAATCTGCCTGAGAATTAATGAGGAGCAATACATCTAAATTAGGATAAATGTTAGTTTGAATACACCGTGAATACACCGAGGAAAATGATGCGGTCCAGTTCCCTAGAGTTACATTGTGGACATCCTTTCCTCATTTTCCCATGCTTTTCAATCTAAGTTAAAGTACTATGATGATTATGTGGGAATGCTTGACCTCAAAACCTATTTATACGGATAATTTGTATGTATAGTGTTTCAGTGTGAAGACAGTGTACAAGTAAACTGTGTCTATCCAATATTCCTGTAAAACAAACACTTTGTCACCCTCACGTCGTTCCAAACCCATAAGACCTTTGTGGAACACAAATTAAGATATTTTTGAGGAAATCCAAGAGCTTTCTGACCCTGCATAGACAGCAAGAGAAGAAACTGTTGAATAAAGTGATTATTTTGTATTTCTTTGTGAACAAAAAGTATTCTCGTGGCTTCATGAAATTACAGTTGAACCACTGATGTCACATGGACTATGGACTAACAATGTCCTTACTACCTTTCTGGGCCTTGAAAATGTCAGTTGCATGCTGTCTATGCAGGGAAAAGCTCTTGGATTTCATCAAAAAATCTTAATTTGTGTTCTGAAGATGAACGAAGGTCTTACGGGTTTGGAACGACATGAGGGCGAGTAACTAATAACAAAGTTTTAATTTTTTGGGTGAACTATCCGTTTAAAGCATTGTTTTGTTAGCCCATTATTTACTCATCCTTTAGGCATCCTAGGTGTATATAACTTCCTTTCAGACAAATTCAATCAGAGTTATATTAAAAATTGTTCTGGCTCTCCCAAGCTTTATCATGGCAGTGGGAGGGTGTTTCTTTTCATCAGTCCAAAACAAGTCCAATAAAGTGCATCCATCCATAATAAAAAGTGTCTCACACGGCTTCAGGGGGTAAATAAAAGCCTCATGTGGTGAACTGATGCACTTTAATGTAGCTTGCACGGAAGCAGTTCCGGGTGGACAACGCAGGATGTTGGTGTTATGGATGCGCTGCTCAGACGTGACGACCGTGGACGCGCAGCGGAGAGACCGAAACAAAACAACGGCCACTAACGAGGATTTGTAAAGTAAAACGTCGGAGAATTTCAATAAAAGCCAAGAGGAGACTGGTTTTTCTTTGCTAAAGGAAGGAAACTTTGCTTCCTTTGCTCCTGTAAACAAACGTTGTTTTTCACCAGTGTTGTTTTCGTCAACGATGACGATGACGAAATCATTTCGTTGACGCCACTTTTTTTCATGACGATAACGAGACGACGACAAGATAAAAATGGCTCGTTGATGACTAAAACATGACGAGACGTGTGTGAGTTTTCGTTGACGAGACGAGACGAGAATAGACAAATGTTAGTGGGTGGTCCGTCAGACGTTTAAAATGCATGACATTTCCGCTTATTGTGCATGCCAATTAAAACTTAAAGGTCCCATATCGTCAAAATCAAAATTTCCTGGCTTTTTTCATGATAACTAAGGTCTAGGGGCTATCTAACTACCATATGAGTTTCAAAACAGTCAATCCACAGTAAACTGCACACAGCCTGCTTAAAGTAGCTGTTCATTTTCACGAGCAGCTGTGACTTCCGTAACGATGTGACGTCCGATCGACTCAAGTCACCGCCTTCAGTCACAAACCAACGTCCCACCCTCCTTTTGTCAAACCCCCAGACAACAACGCATCCATTCCATTGAGCAACAACAACAGGAAAACAAGTGGAGAAAACCCTGTTCAGTCGATAGATGTCAAGCTACGATCATTACACAGGCTTCAGAACAACGTTAATATAAAAGACCAGCGGCACGTCAACTTCAGCCTCTTTCACACAGCGATTCCGGTAAATACACGGATAATGTGTCCCACGATTTGTTCCGGAATTGTTTAATTTGGTTCATTCACAGTTGTTTTCCGGGATCTGTGCGTGCTTTACACACAAACCATAAAGACATGTGACGTTTGGATGTGAGATGTAATGCGACGCGTACGTTTCACTAAACTGAAACTAACCTGAACAAACTGTGCTTCAGCGCTGACAGTGAGGAGCTGGCTCTGCCTGATGATCGCTGCTTCATTCCACTTTGCACGTAACTTTATTTTTCGTTGTGAAGAGTCGCTTGATAACGTGCATCATTACTACAACACTGCCTTTAGGTTCTGGCTTTGGTTCACACAGTTCCCGTAATTTTCCAGAATCAGCGCGCATTGTGAAAGGGGCTTTACTAAAGCAACAGTTATGTAGCCTACTGCATTCGGTGTTTGTAAAAGAAAAAACATTAATGATCATTCTAAAATATCCTGTTGAGTATCAGCTCTCTCTATTGCTCTGAGCTCGCTTACGCTTACAGCATACATGACCGTAGTTACCTGTGATTGGCCTGGTTGTGCGTCACTCAGAAAACAACAGGCCAATCAGAAGAGAGGCTCATGAATATTAATTAGATGGGCCAAAATCGACCTGTTTTTGACAGAGCTCCTAAAAAAGGAGCTGTAAAAATATATTGAGATGGATTTTGGCACTTATACCGCAAATATATATTCTTAAGGACATCAACAAATAAAATAAACCTCCAGAAATGTGTACGATATGGGACCTTTAAAAAGTATCTGACGCTATGGCAAGCCGTTTTAGCATTAAATAATCTTTGCTATACTAGTATGGCAAGCCGTTTTAGCATTCCATCCTTGTTTGTCTTTTATGTTCTAAAACATTCCTTCATTATTGTAATTATTGGTGAAAATTGTCGATCCGGAAGCTCACATTGTGTTGAACTATAGATCTGCTATTTTCAGAACTTATAAGTGACACTACCCAACAGCTAAATACTTACTGACCTACATTAATTTGTTAAAAGACTACCTTTTTCCCTTTTTTTGACTAAAACTAGACTAAAACCTTTTTGACTTTTCGTCGACTAAAACTAGACTAAAACCTTTTTGACTTTTCGTCGACTAAAATTGGACTAAAACTATCACATATAGAAGTGACTAAAATTTGACTAAAACTAAGAAGCATTTTAGTCCAAAAGACTAAGACTAAGACTAAATCTAAGATGGTTGTCAAAAACAACACTGTTTTTCACGAGACTCACAGGTGCATGTGCAACGGTGACATCCGACGCCATCCATCAAAGTAATTATTATGTTTTCAATATAGGCATTTTTCTGATAAAAATGCATCAGTTCACTACAGGAGACCTTTATTCACCCTCCCGGAGCCAAGTGAGACACTCTTTATTATGGATAGATGTGTTTTATTGGACTTGTTTTGGACTGATGAAGAGAAACACCTGCGCACTGCCATGATAAAGCCTGGAAGAGCCAGAACAATTTTTAATATTACTCCGATTGGATTCGTCTGAAAGAAGGAAGTCATATACACCTAGGATGCCTGGAGGGTGAGTAAATAATGGGCTCATTTTCATTTTTGGGTGAACTAACCCTATTAGCGTTTAGATGACCCTGTTGTCTTCAAGTACAACCAAGTACACTAACTGATAAAAATAAAGTTGATCTACTCACCGTGGGCAGGTTGGCACAGTTGGATTTAACGTCATACTCAATGTATGCCACCTTGTAGCCATCTTTATCTCCATATTGCGTGTAGCACAGATCTCGTGTAGCATCAATACCGTGGTCCACTTCATCCAGAGAGTACACACACAATGCAGATTCCTCCCCGGGTCCATTAGCAGCACTAACCGCCGTAGAAAAGACTCCCATCAAAACCTGCGAGCCTCCAGATTCCTCACCGCCCACCTGCGCCCCCTGGAGGAAATTATAGTTCCTTCCTGTCGAGCCCGAGCGACACAATAGCGGTACCTCAACGTAGGAATAATACGCTTGATCGTCCAAACACACCCGTGCCACGTAAGTACGATATTCCCTTGATGCAGCCTTCAGGTCGCGTCTATAAAACAAAAAGTAGACGTGGTTGCGTCGCGCAAAGGTTGCGACAAAATTGTGATCGTACTCCGAGAGTCGCCCGGCTACAGCGAGCTTAGCAGTTTCCTCATAGGAAAACACTGGCTCTGTCAAAAGCTGCCGAGTGGAGACCGGCGGGTGACTGCTGGTGTAGCCTCGTCCCACATATAGCACCGGATCCTTGTCTTGGGGTCGCACTACGAGACCAACCGTTGACGCAGTAGGATCGTTAGCCGCCACATATTGCGTATCAACAGGTCTCTCGGCAGAAAAGAGGACTTCGTTCACATTGGCTAGGCTGCGTTTCTGGCAGGTGCCCTGGTGTACGCTGCCACAAGTAATGAGCTCGAGGGAATACGGATCCACTAAGAGTAGCTTGTTGTGATTGTTGACGTGCCCAGCCTGAGGGCAGTTCTCCAGGGTTACCGGAGGCAGGCAGTCTTTGCTGTCTCTCACTGGGCCAGTTTTCTCATCCACTTCAAGACGGAGGCCATCGAGGCCAGCGAGCTGGAACAGATGGTCCCGAGCCCCCACATAGACCGTTCCTACGCTGGGGTCAGGGTGCAATGCCAGGTGCTGGAAGACTGTGTCATTGGAGGAGAAGCGAGGGTAACTGCTGTGGACCCCCAGAACACCCAGGATGAGGGACTGAAGCAGGGTCAAGATGAGGGCCATCCCACACTGCACTGCAAAAACACTAAACGCATGTGATATGAGTCAGTATTAGCTCACAGGACAGTGACAAGCATAGCACAGTTAGTCAACAACATGTCTTGTAGAGAGGAATATAAATTAATCTAAGAACCTAATAAAAAGTACAGTAGTGGTATCATGGTACAGTAGAGTGATGGTAACAGATAAAAATACCATGGCATTTTGATATATACCACAGAACTAGATAGTAGATACTAAATGAAAACAAACATAACACTCCTTATTAAAAAAAACAAAACAGTACTGAACCATGAAACTGTACAGTATTTTTAAAATTAAATATATAAATATTAATATAGAATATTTAACAATGAACCATGCTATGTTTGCAGATTAATCTGCAAAACTATTCAATTGGTAGACCTCTACACAGAACACAGTAATATGCCATATTATACCATATTCACTCAAAATATGAATTTAAAAGGTACTCTGAACTGTTATCAAATATTATTTATGCTTTAAATATAAAGAATATTTACAAAAGTGTAAATGTAAGTTGTTACAACAACAACAAAAAGTATTACAGTTTTTTTTTTGGACATGGTACAATGATAACATAATCTAAAATATGCACCATGTTTTTGTAAGTGTTGTTTAAATACATATTTAAATAAATTAGAAAAGGGATTTAAAAGAAAGGCCCAGTGTTATCATGGTAAATTTCCAAAAAATGTGGTATTACCATGGAAGAGGTAAACATTTTTTTAAATAAAAAATAATAAACATTTGTGTAACCATGGTACATTTACAAAATATTACTGTTTTTGTACATGTAGCAAATAAATAAATTTGGGAAATAAATAAATTAAATTATTATGGAAAATGAATAAATGGCAGAAACAAGTATTACCATGGTACAAGTTTAATAAATAAATAAAAACATTGTCTTGCCATGGTAGATTTACAAAATATTACTGTTGTACATGTACCAAATAAATAAATAAATAAATGTGTGAAATAAATAAATAACTAAATAAGTATTCACAATGGTATCATACTTATACCATGGTACAATGCTTTTTTTTAAGTAACATTAAAAAAGTATTTAAAATATCACCATGGTAAATAAAAAAAAAAGTGAAATTACTATGGTACAAGTAAAAAAAAAAGTGATACCATGGTACCTTTAACTAAATATAGTTTTTGTACATATACTAAAAAAAAAACACATTTCTGTGAAATGTATGTGAAATAAATAAACAAATAACAAAAACATTACCATGATATACTGTTTTTTAAGTAACCTTAAAAAGTTATTTAAAAGAATACCACCATGGTAAATTTCCAAAAGCATGGTATTACTATGATACAAGTACAAAAAAAAAAGTAAAATAAATAAATAAATAAAAAATGGTACGTTGACAAATTATTAAAGTTTTTGTAAATGTACCAAATAAATAAATAACTTTTACAAACAAACAAACCAAAAATATACTACCATAGTATAATTCTTTTAGGTAACATTAAAAAGGTATTTAAAAGAATACCATATTACCATTTTATATGTACAAATTAAAACATCTATATCTATATCTATATCTATATCTATATCTATCTATATATATATATATATATATATATATATATATATATATATATAATATATATATAGATAGATATATATATATATAAACTGTCTACTACATAAATGAATTATCACATTGACACAAGACGACAATCTTTAGACAAGGCCGGTAAAAACAGTCATACTTAAGAACCATGATGGGAAAATAGCACACATACCATTTGTCAGACATATAATGTTCGGGAGGCTGCTGTCCTCTTGGTTATCCAGTGGCACATGCCTGTGGAGACAGTCTGTGAGGGTAGAAAAACATGCCGATTAGCTCTTACACAGAGCGGCATTGAGAAATCTGAAGAGAGGAGCCTTAATGCCATTGTGGCTCATGGGAGACACAGCTGTTGAGCTGAGCAATCCTTCCCTGACAGGAAATTGGATGATATAGGCCCTAAGTCACCATCGAAACCCTAATGCATTGCTCTGCAGTAGCAGATTGGCAGAGATCCTGTACTCCGAGGAGGCAAGCTGTCGATGATGTTTTATATGAATTAAATGTGATTAATAAGAAGCCATTATAGGGTAGTAGTCTCCGCTTTCTTGAGGCAATTCAAGCCGACCTAAACAATCAATAAGATAAAAAGTGAAATAATGAGATTTGATTACTTGTGTTATGGCTCAGCGTCACCCCTGATTCTCCATTTCCGTAAGTGGAGCACCTTTTGCTCATTTCCCACATTCACTCGTCCTCAAATGATATCTTTCTCAAGTCAGCATGGAATAAATAGGCACGGTTTTAAAGGATAACTATTGCCAAAATGCAACCTGGGCTGTTTTTTTTACTGTAAACGAGACAAACATGTATCTAAAAGCATAATTATGACAAACGAGCCGTTTTTGAGATTGACCGTGATTTCGTTTTGTGGTCAATGGCCGGTGAATGGGAGAACTAGGGGCATAAATTTGAGCGCATCAAAATCGATATTTTTATAACACTAAGAAGGCTCGACACACCATGAAACTTTGCTCGAAGTATCGCCTGAGTCTCTACACATGAACTCCAGCATTAGAACATTGTTTGTGTACACAGAGTTTACTAAAAAGAAAGTTTTTGAACAACTTACACTGTTTGGGTTTCCGCTCGCGGCCGTCTTGCCAGTCAAGAAGTGTTGATCTCCGAATGCGAATGAATGGACTCCATAGGACGAAATATTAGGCTTATACGAGGCTCTTTTTACAACTAGAAGGTTAATATTGTTTTTCACTTGCGACAAAACAATGAATTAGCCGTGCATTTATATGGAAATATGCTTTAGGAGCTATCCATCCTCGCATTTGGAGATCGACACTTCTTGACTGGCGAGACGGCTGCGAGCGGAAACTCAAACAGTGTAAGTTGTTCAAAAACTTTCTTTTTAGTAAACTCTGTGTACACAAACAATGTTCTCAATGCTGGAGTTCATGTGTAGAGACCCAGGCGATACTTCCAGCAAAGTTTCATGGTGTGTCGAGCCTTCTTAGTGTTATAAAAATATCGATTTTGATGCGCTCAAAGTTATGCCCCTAGTACTCCCATTCACCGGCCACTGACCACAAAACGAAATCACGGTCAATCTCAAAGACGGCTCGTTTGTCGTAATTATGCTTTTAGATATAAGTTTGTCACGTTTACAGTAAAAAACAGCCCAGGTTGCATTTTGGCAACAGTTATCATTTAATCTGCTTTGGAGAAACACTTACAAAAACTGACTGGAGGTCAATGAATAAGATGATTTTAGGGTTTGTTAATTATGAAATGTTGGCCTTGCTCAGTTACCTCTCTTTTGTTGAGCTATTTCCTGCTGACAAATGATTTGTCTGAGAAATGATTAACCATTAATGACTATGCAGCACCTCTGGTGTATAATTGACCAACTTTAAAACTATATTTTCTATATTGAAAGATTTAAAGACAAAAGTGGGGGTGTGAACTGTAAGGAATTGAACAATTCTGACTTTGATTCCTTTTAATTATTTTTCTAAAGAATAATTGAAAATATAAAACATTTCAATATTTTACATAAATATTGCTGTTACACTGAATGAATCATTCAAAAGAACCGGCTCATTAGAATCATTTGTTCTTATGTCCGATTCCTGAATAATATACTCACAGGTTAATGAAGTGACCATGCTGTATGTTTTTTATTCACTAAACAGAAACGGCTCATATGAGTCATTTGTTTAGGATGTCTGATTCCGTGGCAAAAGACTCTTACAATCTTTTAATTGATTTGACTATGTTTTTGATTCGGCTCATATGAGTAATTCTCTTGGCAAGTCTGATTCCTGAACAGAAGGCTATTATGAACAGGTTCTTTTTAGCAAATGCACTGTATGTTTTTGATTAACTAAAAAGACATGGATTATAAGAGTCATTTGTTTGACAAGACTCTTAAAAGTCAGTTATTTTAGTGGCCGTGCTGTATACTGTATGAGTCACTAAAACAACCAGCTCATAAAAGTCATTTGTTTGATTCCTGAATACGCTTATGTATTTAAAATACACTTATGAGCCAGTTATGTAACAGACAATGTGGTATGTTTACTGTATTATTAACCAAAAAGAATCGGATCATAAGAGTCCCTAAGGAATCAGATGCTGTAAGTTTTAAATCACTAAAATAAAAGACACACGAGTCATGAGAAGTGAGAAGTACTCAGCTATTCAAGTGATCTCAACATTGTGATTCGGCTCCTAAGAGTAATTCTGACCAAAAGACTGTTAAAAAACAGTTATTTTAGTGACTGTGCTGTATGCTTATGGATCACTAAAAACAACCATCTCATGAAAGTCGCTCTTTAGAGCCAGTTATGTAAGAAGAAATGCCGTATATTTATGGTTCACTAAAAATAATCTGATCATAAGAGTCACTAAGGAATCAGATGCTGTATGTTTTGAATCATTAAAAAGAAAGGGCACACAACCGTCATGAGAAATGAGAAGTACTCAGCTATTCAAGTGATCTCAACATGGTTTGATTTTGATTCACTAAAATGAACCAGCTCCTAAGAGTAATTCTCTTGGCAAGTCTGACTCCTGAACAAAAGACTATTAGGAACTGGTTCTTATTACCGATCACACACTACATGTTTTTGATTCATTGAAAGAAATGGTTTACAAAGAGTTGTTTGTTTGGCATGTCTGATTCCCAATCAAAAGACTTATAAAAGCCAGTTATTTTAGAGGCAGTGCTGTATGCTTATGAATCACTCAAACAACCAGCTCATGAAAAGTCATTTGTTTGGCAAGTCTGATTCCTGATCAAAAGACTCTTATGAGCCAGTTATGTTAGAGACAATGCAGTATGTTTATGACTCACTAAAAAGAATCAGATCATAAGAATCACTGGCTAAGGAATCAGATGACTTAAATCAGATTGACTGAAAAGAAAGGGCACACAAGAGTCATTAGAAGTGAGTAGTACTCAGCTGGTCAGTGATCTCAACATAGTGGCCACCCAGAGAGAAGACCATCCTTGTGTAGTTAAAAAAAAAAAGATTTCTAATCCACTTTTATGACCTGGGTCAGCTCATATATGTAATTTAAAACAATTTATATAAAGTATTTCTTTAGGTGTAAAATTTGTAAGCCAAAACAGTCTGAAAATGAGGTGACCAACAGCTAAACTCAGGACTGTGCAATTAATCGAAATTCGGTTTCGAATTCTGCTTCAAACGATTGTGAAGATGCAGTAATCGAGATGAAATGATTATTGCGCCCCATTCTGCCCCCTTACTGGTGGTGCACTTTCACTCCTCCATAAAAGCCTGACTTCACATGCAAATCAGCAAAATCATGTAATGTGACTTTCATCAAACGGGTTGTGCTTGATTTATTAAAGGTGCCATAGAATGCATGAAACTATATTTTAAATTGTTCTCTGATATCTACATAGAAGGTATATGGCATAGGAAAGAGCAAAAATTCTCCAGAAATGGTTTTACAAGTCCATTTACAACCCTAGGATTTGTCCCTAAAATGAAATGCTCTGTTATTGCCTTATTTGGAAGGTCCTTGAATATTAATGAGCTCTGCTCTGATTGGCTGTTTCACAGAGCTGCTCATCTCAATAGCCTCCACATGAATAAAAATATATATTTAATTACGGAGCTTTAGCCGCTTTTAATATGCGGTTTGTTGAATCTGCCGTTTTGAACCGACGACATTTTACTCTCACTATTGTGATGCATGTGCTCTGTGTAACGTTATACTGCAGCGACACAAGCACTTACTACATAAGTTTAGATGCTTGTTAGTTATGATCAGGATCTGTAAATCATTCACCATCATCAGCGCAGTCATCTCTCTGTTTATGTGGTAAGTGAAATCCTACGTACTGCAATATAACAGGCTACCGCTAGCATTAAGCTAACCATGTCCCTTCAGTGGCTCACCTTATTTTACTGATGTACTGAAGTTAATGATGATTGGGCGATGCAAATGTTGGGGGCGTAACTATTAACGATCGCGACTATTGCGTAATAGTCTGTGTTATGTTGGAGCGGCAGGGGCGCCGCTAAGGGGGGGGAAAGTTAGGACAATTCTAAGGGCCCACGCACTTTAGGGGCCCCCAGAGATCTGCTTTGGTGTGGTAGAGGGGGCCCAACCTCATATTTTGTCACAGGGCCCAAAATTGCGAGCGGCGCCCCTGTGGAGCGGTAGCGGTCTTTTGCAAATACCAGATTTATATGAGGAGGAAATGGTGGTGTTTGAGACTCATGGTGCGTCATGTCCATGTACTGAACTGCTATTATTCAACTATGCCAAGGTAAATACAGTTTTCCATTCTATGGCACCTTTAATGTTTCTTTGATGTTGTGTTTTTAATAGCACGTAAGAAAACTTGCGCTGTTCTGTGTATGCGCTCAGAGAGCAAAACACAGACATGTTAAGTTATCTTTTGGCTCAAGGTGCATGCCTAAACGGTCAAATACACGCAAAAATATTTCAAAATGAGGCGCTTGGTGATTATTCATGTAAACCCTTATCAGTTACGTCTTAAATGATCATAAACAGTTGAGGATGAAAATATGTGTGTAACATTTTTTTGGATCCGTGTGACACTTAAAGCAACAAATAATATTCCTTCTGCCGTCTCTGTGCTTAATATTAATAAAATGTAAAAATACAAAGAGAAAAATCACTGGCTGCTCTTGAATGAAGGACTTTTGTGGTTTTAATAAGAAACAAAGCATGTTTAACTATTACAGTGAAGACACTGTTTTATTTTACAATCAAATAATTACTTTCATTTTCTGTAGTATTGCTAGACTACTTTAGACTTGCATAAAAGTTTTCAGTAAATATATATTTTAAATATATATAAAAAGCATTGCTTTTTTATTTGTATCTTTTTTCTGCTGTATTGCCATCTTTAAATTAATCACTAATATGAAGTTTTGGACACAGTCATAATCGTGTAAAATAATCGTGATTACAATATTGACCAAAATAATTGTGATTATGATTTTTGCCAAAATCAAGCACCCCTAGCTAAACGTTTGAACATTAAGCAACTAATGACAGATTTGTTAAAGATAACTGAGCCATATATGTGACCCTGGACCACAAAACCAGTCTTAAGTCGCTGGGGTATATTTGTAGCAATAGCCAAAAATACATTGCATGGGTCGAAATTATAGATTTTTCTTTTATGCCAAAAATCATTAGGAAATTAAGTAAAGATCATGTTCCATGAAGATTTTTTGTAAAATTCATACTATAAATATATCAAAATGTAATTTTTGATTAGTAATATGCATTGTTAAGAACTTAATTTGGACAACTTTAAAGGTGATTTTCTCAGTATTTTGATTTTTTGCACCCTTAGATTCCAGATTTTCAAATAGATGTATCTCGGCCAAATATTGTCCTATCCTAACAAACCATACATCAATAGAAAGCTTATTTATTGAGCTTTCATGTGATGTATACATCTCAGTTTTGAAAAATTTAACCTTATGACTGGTTTTGTGGTCCAGGGTCATATATAATAAACTGCCATCCAATTAATTCACTAAATTTCACCCAAGTTAACAAAGAATGACTTAACCCCCAACAGAACTGCTATTAACCCAACCAAACAAATAAAAGTGCCCCAAGCTGACCTATTACCAGATTTCTGAGGTGTCCTCCAAGAGGTCCTGTTGAGCGTTTGGAAAACCCCCCTCAACATTAGGTTGCACCATGAAAAGCAGCACAGACAAAAGGTCTCAAAAAGAGCTCAACCTCCACAGTTAGCGAACAGCACACCGCATAATAGAGGCTCGTTAGGCCGACTGCTTTTAAATCTTCACTAGAATAGACGTGCAGGTGGTGTTGATTTAACACCAATGACAGTTAAGGCCAACACAATGCAGAGTCTCCTCTCCACAGACCAGTCACAGAGAAAGCGGGGGAAGGAGAAAGCGAAAGAGCGAGAGCGCACAAGGATTCCACACAAGAATGACAAGCACTTCACCCTGTATTAAAGGATAAAACTCTGAGCCGGCCCCTCCGAATCATCCCCGGGCTGAAGGGAGCGTATTGTTTGGAAGCGTTCCCAGGGGCACAGATAGATGTCGGGACCGGCGGGGCAACGTCAGGCCTGTGAGGCACGGCTCGAACAGCAGCGCCGAGAGGAGACTGACCCCTCTGTCTCTCTGGGACGGGTTGGCAGTGACCCCACATTTTTATGGCCTCTAACAGAATGTTACGCTGTCACGCCTCATTGGACACGACAATGAACATGAAAAGTTGCCACTCTGGATGATTAAGAAAGCTATTTATCCATCTCCGGGGACAATGCGGCCATTCAGACGACCGAAACATAACTCACAGTGGATGAGACGTCTTTTCAG